>NW_006431911.1:251720-261119 GCF_000325575.1 Pteropus alecto | reverse complement strand
AGCGGTTGATTATTTTTAGATAATTTATTCTGAAAATATAACCTGTTGAGCAAGAAAATAATACCATCAGAAGGTTATCCTCAGTGCAAGCCAATCCAAAAGAATGAAAACATAAACAACAAACACATGCTAGCACAAGCAGCGACAACAAAAATACGCATTCGTTGTATTTTAAACCTTATTTGGATGGGGAAACGACAATGAAGTAAGAGGAACAAACTGTCAGATTCTCTGTTGATACACAGGATGGCAGTGTCTGAGATGAAAGGGCCTGCTCCTGTGTCCCACCCTTTCAACGTAATGAGTGCTTACTTTCCCCATGACCCGGCCTTCTTTCCAGCCCTGGGCTCCGTGTTCACTTACTGGTCCAGGAACATGGTCGAGGAAGTCTTACCAACAGCGATTCGGTCGCTGGAGAACCTGGATTTTATTCTTCTTTTATTCTTCTGTCTTCTTATACATATTGCCTCCTGTATATCAATTTAAATCTGTGTTTACCGTGTCCTTGATTTTGATATGATTTTTCAAATCGAAGGCCTCAGAGTTTCCCTAGGATTTCTGAGGCATTTCACTGAGCGTTGGGCTATAGGTATTTGAAACTTTATTGAGTTTGTTTTCATATTTTCAAGTTAAATGAGTTCATTATGTCTGAAACCTATTCCTTTTTATTCATTGACCCGAATCGATGAAAAGAACAGCTCTTGCTTTTTGAGTGCTTCATATGTGCCGGACATTTTGCTAAATGCTTTATGTTTACTCATGCATCTAATTTTCACAACTGTCTTATGAGATCATTACTCTTATTTTCGCCGTTTTCCAGATGAGGAAACTGAGGCACAGAGTGATGAAGTCATTCGTACAGGTCACACTGCTGGGAAGTGATGGGGCCAAAATTCAAATCCCAGGAGTCTGGCTCCAAAGTGTCGCTCCGAACGACCATCTCGGTTCTCAGGTTCACCCTATACCTGGGCATTTGTGTGTTTCTTGTGCAAACCAGAAAGTGTTCGCTCCTTGGAGAGAAAAATGTCTCATGCCATTTGGATACGTCAGGACTTGCATTAGACAAGGTGCTCGTAGGTCGATCCTCACCGGAAACACCCCATGTGTGAAGGAAGACGCCCCCTCCCAATGCTTGTCTACCACTCACCTCACCGCCTCCAGCCTCCCCCACCACTGACTGGCCTCCGGGCTGTCCCTTAGGCATGCTCTCACCAGGACCTTAGCACTGGATGGTCCCTCTGTTGGAAATGCTCCTCCCGCAGGCATTTCCGGGACCCCTGATATCACACTGCAGCACCCCCACCCACCAGCTCTCTATCCTCCTTCCCCGTAGTAATTTTCTCCTTAGCGCTTCTAATGACCTGATATGCCATAAATTTTACTAATTTATTAGTTTATTCTGTCTCCGAACACTAGAGTAAACATTGTATTTTTATTATTCTGCTTTTGTTCCCATCATGTCCCCAGAACTGAGAAGTCAGTGGGCGTTCGATAAACATTTGTTGATTAATGTATGGTGGAGTTGTTTCGGAGAAGTAAATAAACTAACATATGGAAAGCATTTCGGAAAATGCTTAGCATGAAATTAGTGTTTAATAAATACCAGGTATTAATAAAATAATAATATAATAGTTATTAAGTGGGTAATGAATAAAAAGTTGAGACTATTACTTTATCATGTAGTAGGAAGAGGATAATCAAGCTCCGGAAGATTTCAGTATTTTAACTTGCATTTACAATGGATGCTAGAGGCGACCTTTGGGATATCACCTGTGTCCCCTTTTCTTTATTGGGAAGGCGGGCCAGCACCCACCCTTCCCCGGGCAGGTGAATGGCCTCCAAACCTTGCCACACTTTGGAATCACCTGGGGAATCTTTTTAAAACTTGACCCTGGCTCCCACCCCCAGATACTCCGATGTCATAGGTCTGGGTATTAGAACTTCGTCATGCTTCCTGAGTGGTTCTGAAGTGTAGGAAAGCTTGGGAACCACTGCTGGAAGCTTTTCAGAGACCTGGCAGCAGCAGGTCTTCCCCAGTCGCTCTCTGCACTTGGAATTGAGAATTCTACCAGCCAGGGTTCAAGTCTCTGTTCTGAAACACAGGTGACCATTAGCGAGTTACTTCACTTCTATGACCTTCCTTATTTCGAACATGTCTTCTGTGGATTGTGGTGCAAACGCAGAGCTCAGGGCCCGAATCTAAAACCATGGATTTCCCCTCCCTTTTGTCCTTTGTCCCATTTCCAAAGGGAGCTCAAGAACTGCACGCTCTGAGCTGGAGCTGTCTTACAGAGGGGTACAAGAGAACAGAACAGTGTCCACCCCCACCTCGAGTGGCCCCATTCTCCCCCAGGCACTCGTAGCCATGCCTGTTTCAGGCCTGTGGGGGATCAATGTCAGGATGTCAGGTTCCCGCCCAGTGGGGCCTGATGTAGGAACATCAGACGGCCTCCCGGTGTCCTGGTTCCTGGCCTTGACTTCCCTACCTGCTCCGCATCTTAGGCCCTTCCTGCCCAGGGCCCTGTCCGAGGCTCCTGCTCTAGACACTGGGGTTCACTCTGCATCGGTTTTGCTGCTTTAATCAGGGTTGAATTCTGGTCTGCCAGGCCTCTGCATGTGACCCTCTGCCTACTGGGGTCTGCCCACCTCCCTTCATGCCAGGCGCATGCGCCACCTTGGTAGCCATATCTAATCTCTAGGTTCACAGAAACACCTGCAGTCCCCATCAGACAGACCCCTCGCTCTGAGCCCAGTACTCCGCTTCTCTGAGCCTAGCTGGTTCTAGAGTGGTGGTGGGACATTGGGGATAGCACACGACCAGGGCCAGCTTCACGGGCATGCGACCCATGTAGTCACGCACGGCCCTAGGCTGGGTTTCACGTTCCGCCATCTTGAGGTTCTTAATCGTGTTTGAATGAAGGGCCCCGCGGTTTCATTTTGTACTGTCCTTGCGAATTACATAACTGGTCGAGCGCGTGATACCTGGAATCAGAAGACCTGGTGTGAATAGTAGCTGGCTCACACCTGAGAAGACTGTGACCTTGGTTCAGTTATTCTTCCTCTCGACATTTGCAAAGAGAGGAGTTGGGCAAGCTCACCTGGCTCCATTGTAGGGGGGTTCTGAACATGAAATAAGATAACTGATGAGTGTCAGCACAATATGTTAGCTGTCAACTAACACTTCTCTTTGCCCTAACGTTCCAGATCACAAGCTGCTCAATCGAAAAGACATTTCCTTTCTGTTTGGAAGGGATTTCAAACTTTATTTTCCTAGTCAGTGATATATACCTAAAGGACGGATCCTGGAGGGTTTTCATTGATTTTTCTTAGCTCTTATTAATTACACAGAAGGACGACAGGATTCCTCCTTCTCTGCTTTTCTTCATTACATTTAAACAATATGTTGTCCAGACGGCACATAGAGTAGCATCTTTGAAGGTATTTAAAAATGATCTGGTTTTACTTATTGAAGAAGATTAGAGAGAGAGAAAATTGCATTAAGTCTATGTCGTCGAAATAATCTTGGCTTACATTACTTTAAGGAGATTTCTAGAGTCCATACTAATAACTCTTCCCTCCGAAGGAGTCTGCCTTGGCTAATGTGCACAAGTGAAGACTTCATTAACTGTCACCGGAGTTGGTTTTTGATCTGACGCGTTGGCACACCAGCCATGGGCCCTGAGTGACAAGAAGCTACTATTTCGATCTTAGTTTCCTTACTGGGAAATGAAGAAAATAATACCTTCTCTGCTCCCTCATTCTCAAGATTGTTTCGTGGATCAAAAAGACATTTGTGGAAGCATTTATTTAAAAATTTGTCAAATGCTATAAGCATTTCAAGTTTACATTATTGATAAAGGTTTCTGAAGTTTAGGTGTTAACAAAAAGATTCATTTAAATCACTCGAAAATTTCTCCAGAAAAGAAATGGCAAAGTTTAATTTTTCAACTTCTTTGGAAAGGAAGAATGTATTCGACACCAAGATAACCTACTACCACCAAAATGATCCCCGTCACTTCAATTTCCCTGGAGCCAGAAGCCATGCACGTTACCTACCCAATGTCCATAACTCTTTGAGGTTCTTTCTCAGCATATCAGTTATAATTTGACAGTTTTCCACAAAGAAATACCTTTTCTTTTACTTTTAAATTGCATTATTTAAAATCCACTTTGTGCCAGGCACTGTTCTAGACACCTGGAACAGATCAGTCAACGAAACAAAGCTCCTTGCCCTCGTGAAGCTTACATTCTAATGTGGAGAGCAAAACAGTAAAAACGAGCATAAAAATGAGTCTATTCCACAGCACGTTAGCAAGTGATTAGTGCTATGGGGAAAAAAAAAAAAAGAAAGGTAGAAGTTTTTTTAGGGAGGAGGGGGTGAGGGATTCTGGGGGGGGGGGGAGTAGGGTTGCATTCTTAAAGTATGTGACCGGGATAGTCCAAGAAGGTCACAATTGAGCAGAGACTTGGGAGATGTGAGGGCAAGCCATACAGGTGTCTGCGGGACAAGGATTTCTATTTAGGAGAACAGTCAGTTCAAAGACCTAAAGCGGACATGGGCCCTTGTTTTTCCAGAACCGAGAAGGCCACCCAAGAAGCATGACTATGGGTCTCCCGATGCTTTTCCCACTTTCCACCAAACAGAGAAGGTTTTGAAGCTGGAGAGAATGTGATTACTAGGCGATGGCCCAACTCACATTGATGCCCCTTTTCTCTTGTGTGTGCTCCTCTCACAGCCCCATGACACAGGCGATCCCATTTGACGACCCTCGGTTAGAGAGCTGCCAAATCATCCCTCCTGCCCCGCGGAAGGTGGAGATGCGGCGGGACCCTGTCCTGGGATTCGGCTTCGTGGCAGGGAGTGAAAAGCCAGTGGTCGTTCGCTCTGTCACACCAGGTAAGCACCCAATCCTGCTCCTCGGTCTCCTGGGACCACCCGTCACACCCTGCCACAATGACTGCTGTTCAGTTTCATAAGGTTCATACTGTTCCCCTGCAGGCTGCGGAGGCTAGTTGAGTTTTCCTAACACCTAGATGGAGTCGGACCACTGGAGGGACAAAATGGCTCTGCAAACTAGGTTTAGACTACCAAATCCAATATCTCCTTTGACTTAGAAAAACACTGATCCATCATTTGTAACCATGGAAATGACCCATTTCTTAATGTATGAATGGAAATAATAAGAGGCAGGCACTGTACTGTATTTAGTAAGCTCATGATGGTCTCCTTAGTAATCAAAAAGCAGGCAGTGGTTTTTAAGTTATCGTAGGATTTAGTCATTGGTGTGGTTGGATTATTGTACAAAGATGCTCTCCCCTCCATCCCACTAGAGGCGGAAGGTATTTCCTCATCCCATTGCTCTTAGGCTGGACCAGGGACTGATTTTGGCCAATGGCATATCAGCAAAGATGACATAAGCTAAGGCTTGCAATATGCTTATGCATTTGAGCTTATTTCTTGGATTTCTGCTGTGGCCGTGAGAATTTCCCTCAAGTGGTTGCTACCCCTACAGCCTGAGCCCCAAAATGAACACTTAGGACAGCCAGCCTACAGCCTAGATCTTAGTACAGCCTGATCTGCAGTGTGACGCAGAACTGCCCGGCCGAGCCTGGCCTCGATCAGTCAATCTAAAGACCCATAAGCATGAGGAGAAATGATTATTGGATACCCTACTGAGTTTTGGGGTGGTTTATCATACACAATAAACGCTGACTGATACAGTGCGTGGTAAATCCCTTAAATTCTGCAGTACGATCAGATAGTTCGCGTACTCTGTCGCAGTCATGCTCGTTAGAGTGTACAGATGTTCCACCATCAACACAGTTGAATGTAATGCGCTATGATCCAGTTGCCTGCAGTGGGCTGCCTTTGCCTTTTCCGGGACAACGTTCTTTTAATTATTCATTTCTTATACATATTTATGTACTTCTTTTAATGGACTTATATTTGATTTATCTTTGGACCAAACGAAGCCATCTTCTGTGCTGTTTCTCTCTGGGATTTCGCAAATGAGTAGCAGAGTTCAGTAGTAAAGAACACAGACTCTGGCATCAGACCGCCTGGGTTTGATGGATTCGAATCCTGTCTCTGCCCCTTATTAGATTTTTTAGCTTCCGTGTTAACGCTCCAGCATTTCAGTTTGATGTAACTTCTCTACATCATCTGGATAATGAAGATCATAGTAGTATCTACCTTATAGGGCGAGGGAGTGAATGAAATACGTTGAACATACTTATTCCGTGATGTTTATTCTTATTAAACCCTAAAGTATTTGGGCAGCTGAGTTTGTCAGTTAAGAGCAACGAAAGCCAACTAAGTGAGCTAATACAGATTTTTTAAAGTTGATTTAATTTTTCATTTTTTTGTTATTTTGATATAATATGCCCCAGGGTGAGCACCACAGCTATAGTCAAACCCTTTCAACTCGTGCAGACAAAAATCTGTTTCCTTTTTTCTCCTACCGTGGCCTCGCCAACACAACTTCTTACTCTGCCTGCCGAGCTTTTGATTTCATTAGCTATAGATCATATTTTAGTTCTCTGTGTGGAGTTGTTGAGCTTGATGCCGTTGAGAATTTTATCCTCAAAACAAAAGAGATTTGTCGCTTTTTATTAAAATAATACGTACGCTTCATGAAAAATACAATGCGGTAGATAATATAGAGGAGAAAGAGAAAACAAAAAACCAAATCACCTGAGCACCTACCGCTCAGAATTAAACATTATTAATGTGTACCCAGAGAACATGTATATAGTAGGTGATTCCATGTGTACATACACGTAATATTGTACAGACACGTGTAGTATTATACGTATATGTATACCCATATTTTTTTCTAAATGGGATCACATTCGGCACGCTCTTTTGTACTAGTGCGACATTTTGACATCTCTGGTTATGAGATTCTTTCAAGGAGGTGTCCTCCTGGGAGTTGACTAGAGATTTCAAGTCTTATTTTTCAATCTCCTGGATCGCCTCCCCGTTCTTTCAACCTCTTCCCTTCCTTGCCCTCAACGCTCTTTAGCTTCAGATACTAAAACGTAGTGTTAGACAATTTTGAGAAGAGTAGGAAAAAGAGAAAACAGAGGTCAAAGATTACTGTTTCCAGTCATTTTTAGGAGTGAAAATTCTGCTCAAATAAACAGCGTCTATCATAAAAATGACTCTACTGACGTTCTGAGTGATTTCAGCAGCGTGACCAGATTTTCTATGCTAGACAACCCAGGCTTTAGACGAAAGGGCACGAGATGATTCTCTGATATGTGCCTCTGCCTCATACTTTGGAAGGAACTATATGTTGCTCTCTTTAGAATTTTTGATTCAAATCTCTTGATTAAACATGAATATTTTCATTTGATGAAAAAAATAGGTCTCAAATATGAATATGTCCTGTTAACGAGCAAGTGCTTTTCTCATCAGAGTAGTTAACATCCATCATCCAAATAATTATTTTGAAAAATGCTCCGTATTTGACCAGCATTTGATTTCTAACCGTTTGTTTGACTGAATTGGAGTGATTGCTTGAACATTATCCAATAGTTATAAAAGGTCTCCCAAAGGATTTTCAGAATTCCTTATGTGTGCAAACACTGACACTTAGTTCCCACAGCTTGAAATGAACATCTCCTGTCATTGATATGGGAACATGTTAAGGTTCCCCCCACTTTTCTTACTCCCCAGAAAGAAGATAAGTTTTTGTTCGAGGATGATTTGCTTGAGTGACACATATGCGAAGTGTCTGGGTGGGTTGAGAACAACTGAATGACTTCGAGTTCCATGTTCTGGGTATGAAGTGTTCATTTCAATTACTAAATAAAGTAATAGTGACAATATTTGAAGCCTAATGTGTCAGCTGCTCCCGTTACCCACTGACAGACCTCTGGAAATAAAGTTAAAATTATAGCACCATGTCCTTATTTGAAAAGAAAATACATTAAACGTGAGGATGTTCCAGGTAGTTGAAGTTATTTGTTTATAGGTTTTATTTCATGTAGATGTGTGCTTCATGCAACTGTGCCGTTAACTTTATGTGTCAAGAGACCTGACAGCAACCAGCTTTTGAGCTATAGATGCGAGTTCAAAAGAGATATCGGCCACCCTGAACTTGGAAGAATCAAGTCTTAAGCTGAGACTCAGTCCTACACTTGCAGCCAATTCTTTAACCCGTGTGAGCTTCAGTTATCTCATTACACGGAAGGGATTATAGCATTCAGGGACGTTAGTAGGCAGAGAATTTAACCCATTGCCCGGTGCGTAACAAAGCCCAGCAAATAGTAGTTCCCTACCTCCTCCTTGGAAGAACAACTGAAAGAGAGAAAAGCAGCCCCTGACACCAGGAGCTGGCAGGCGCTCACAGCCGGGCCTGGGTGTTCTCCTGTTGACTGTGAACAGTTTCACTCGACATGAGCATCAGACAAGGCCTCCCACTGACTGTGATGGATCAGGACCAAAACAAGCGTTCTCTGTAATCACAGGTGACCACAGACACATCTAAGCATCGTCTGCCCCACGAAAATGACCTAACAGCCCATCTCCCAGCTGAGAGGAGTGACACCTTTCTCAGTCCCAGCTGCAGCTGTGCTTCCTTCCTCCCATCTGTCAGACAAGAATTATTAAAATGCTCAGATCCAATTACCCTGACTTCCTGAGAGCAAACCCCCATTTCCTTGAACGCTCCCCAGTCATAATGGCTAAGTAAATGCAACTTTGTTCCACTCGTGGTGTGCCCAGATTGTCTGTCGCACCTGTGGGCATCAACACAGCTGATTCGGCTACCTGTTGGGGGAATACCATCTTCTAGAAGTCGTAATACTCAAAGTTTGGCCAGTGGACCGGTAGCATAAGCAGCCCCTGGCAGCTTGTGACAAATGCATTATCTCATCCCGTACCCTCCCAACCTACTGAATCAGTCTGCAGGCCAACAAGGTGTCCCGGGTGACGTGTGTGCCCGGTAAAGTGTGAGAAGCGCCACGAGGCCTCTGAGTCTCAACCTTGCCTGGGAGATTTTAGAGAGATGTTAATGCCTGAGTCCCGCCTCCCAAGATCTGATCCAGTTGGCCAGGGTGTGGCCTGGGCCTCGGGCTCGTCCAGAGCTCCCAGTTCTTTCTCGAAAAGCACAGATGTCAAGAATGCCCAGGTGGGGCTGGATTTGGTTTTTTGCCCATAGCACCATTTGCTTACAGTGAATTGTGATCAGGAGCGGAGGCTGTCGATGGATCGGCAATGGTCTTCTCATCGCACTCACTCTCATTTGTGTCCAGGTGGCCCCTCGGAAGGCAAGCTGATCCCAGGAGATCAGATCGTAATGATCAATGATGAGCCCGTCAGCGCTGCACCGAGGGAACGGGTCATCGACCTGGTCAGGTGGGTCACTCAATTTCCTGTCCTCCTTCCTGCTG
>NW_006431911.1:232392-251636 GCF_000325575.1 Pteropus alecto | reverse complement strand
TGAGGAGGCTGCTGCACAGCTCTGAAGCCTCATCCAGCAAAGGAAGGGCTTCCTGGGGGCCAGCTTAAGACAGAAACGCAAGCCCTCACATTTACCTTGAAAATGCTGGTGTATACAGATGTGTGCTCCATTAACCAGAAAACACCTAATTGCTGATTCTGCGTTAGCATTCTGGGTGCACGTACTTCAGCTGAAATTTGTTTTTGACTCTTATTTCAGTCACTATATCCAAAGGTTGCGTTTTATTTTCTTTCCAAAATTACTAACACATTGATATTCCGTAATCAAGAAGATCAAATGCAATTCCTGAATTCAGTCTAAGTAATGAGTAATTTTATATACATAATCCCATAGCTACAAAAACATACAGTTCACTGATTTTTCCATACTTGACTGAGTGATTCATTAACTGAGTTTTGAAATCATCAACTCAGGCAAAAGGATAATTGGGTCAACGCTAGGACAGTTTCAAACGTGTTTGGTTGCTTGGTTCAGTTTTATCATGGATGTAAATCATTTGTTGTGTGATATTCTTAATGGGGGTCCAGAAAATATATTTCTTGTGATGTTAAAATATTGGTCAAGAATCTTAGAAGCCTACTGGAGTTACACTCACTCAGCGCATTTAAGGCAAAAAGGCCGTCTAGAAGTTTTCCAAATGAAGCTATGCCTATTATATGAAAGAATGCACGGGTCAGAACTCTTTAAACTGAGGAAGAGATCTATCATGTCTGCTCTCTCATAACGAAAAGGACATCTGTTACTTTGGGGGAGGCATTAGGCAGAGTATTTCTGGGGTTTTCCAGAGGAAGTTTTTTTCTCAAGCCTAGTTCAGCTTCTGCTTCACAGAGACACGGCGGTTGCTCCTGCATCCTTGGGAGAAGTAGAAACGGAGGGCACTCACTTGTAGGGTGGCCAAGCATGGAAAGGCCCACGTCCCAGGAAAGCCCTCAGTCCCAGGACTGTCGGTCCCCCGACTTTAGTCGAGGCCTAACACAGCGGGGCCTTCACAGCTGGCTGCAAAGTCACGCCTGTCCTCGTAGGACATTCAGTTCTCCAACGGTGTTCCTACACAGGAGCGGGCACCAAGGCTCACGTCATATTCATCCTGTGTCAGGAGGGAGATGTGTGTGGGTGTCAGCGGGAACATCACTCATCAGGGCAGGCTGTGAGCCTGATGGGCTGACCTCCTAGAGTGCCATGTCTGGGCCCGATGGCAGATCACGCGGTCATTTTGTTTTCCCCTAGGCATGTGCCTCTGTGATTAGTCCTATTGATTTCTGTGCCTGGAGGATGACAGAAGACATAAAATATCTGTGTTTGGGTTTGCTGTGACTGAACTGCCTGCTGCAGGACGGAGATGGAGAAAAGCTATCTAAAAGTGTGATCATTTCCTAGCCATCCTTCCGGGGGCGTTTAGAAAGATTTTTTTTTTCCCTTCTGCTTTAATGTATTATGGAAGAAAAATGGCGTCTCTGTAAACAAAAGTCTCTCTAGGACTTCATATGTAATGGAGCTCAGTGAATATTTGTTGAATAAATGAACCAATTAAAACAGGGTAGCGAATGACAGCTTGCAGCCCAGATCCAGCCTGCCACCTGTTTTGCACAGCTCATGAGCCAAGAATGGTTTCTTACCACTTTTGAAGGCTTGGAAAAAAATAAAAGAAGAATATTTTGCGACATATGAAAATCATATGAATTTCAAACTTGAGACTTCAAACTTCAAACTAAAGTTTTATTGAAAAACAGCGATCCCCAGTCATTTACATATTGACTATGAATGCTTCCCTCGACAATAGCAGAGTCAAATACTTGCACCAGAGCCCTGTGGCCCACAAATACTACAATTACTCTGTGGCCATTGACAGAAAAAGTTTGCCAAGCTTTAGGAGCTATGAAGGTAACCAACTGCATTTTTTTTGGTTAAGCCAAATTAGACTAAAACCTCAGATAACACACACAGAGAATTTCTCTCAAACTGGGCTTGTGATTACTGCAAGATTCTCACATACTTGATAAAGAGATTGTGGTTTTTAAATGGGTCGACTGGAAAACATGGATGCTTTTCAAACACCACGAACTACTCTGGGTACATAAAACTCTCTTTCCCTTCTCAAGGCCTGGCCCCTCTGGATTGGAGGTCAGCGGGGCAATAGGACAGAGAAAGTTGAGGGCTTCTCGCAATGCTCTCTGTGGTTAGAGCCCTCTCTTGGTGACTGGTAGCTGCTCCTCTGACTAGCGTTGGCTGTCGACACCCTTCATGTCGCTGGTAGCTACATGCTGGCTCTCCTGTGAAACTTACATGCGAGTTCTTTGGTGGCAGGAGGGGAGGGCCCCCTGAGGAGCCACCCTGCCACACGGTAACGTACATGGATGGTCTGGCTGAGGGTCTCCTGTGTAAGGCGCCTGCAAGACCAGCTGCTCTTCAAGATGTCCACTTGACCGCATCACAGCGGGGAGGAAGGAAACTCTCACCAATCACGGCCTTTCCAGCCAGGTGACAGTTCTCTCTCCCACCCTTTCTGGCCTTCTCACGCAGACTGGGGAAGGAGGGGGGAGCAGGAGGAACCTGTGGCTGGCAGTAGTTGATCGCATCGCGCCTCCTCCTAGAAAGTTCTGGGGGATCCCGCTTGTTTGCCCCTCACTTTAGAATGTGGTCTGAGTGTCCATTGGCCAGTATATCACTGATAGGTCACAGTCTAAATCTGGAATGTAGCTCGTTACAGATCAGGTAACCTGGATTCTAAGTTCCATGAGAAAAGAGAACTTGTCTGGGTTGCCTCCTGCCGTGTCTCCATGACCTAGCCCAATGCCTGGCTCATGGGGGGGTGCTCAGTGACAATGTGTTCAGTGAGTGACTGGGGGAATCTTCAGACTTAAAGGAATTTTACTAGTGAAAAAAAAAAAAACACATAGGCCTTGGATGTTACTGAGGTGGCGAGCATGTCATCCTAAAATGGACTCTTTTAATCTCAGGACAATAAATTTATCTTTATAAAAGTGGCAAGTGACTTTATTTTAAGCAAATAAATCTAAGCACAATGACACTGCAGTTCACAGAGTTGCAATGCAGCTGGTTGTGGAGTTCTTATTGTCACCAATACCTTCAAATTCATTAAACCAGAATTTTGAAATAATAATGTATTTCTCACTAACGAAAAAGTGCATGCATTAGAAAAATTTCCTGTGCTTTCCCATCAGTTTAGTCATCTGTCTGCCATATGTATACTCGCCTAGAAATTTAGCTCTTATATATTAATCTCTTTTTTATTGGGCTTCTCGGCCGATATGTGTGTTAACATCTATATCTTACACAAGATAAATTCCCTTTCTATTATAATAAAATATCCCATTTTCTTAGCCACCAAGGAAATTTGGAAAAGCACTCATCATTTTAATAACACCATAAAATTCTCTCTTTAAAAATTGGCATCCATTTACTTGCCTGAGTGCTTTAGTTTTGTTTTGTTCTTTTTTTTCTTCCATTTCAGCATTTGCTCATGGATCATTTTTTGTTTCTAGATACATTTGTGTTTCTTTGTGGATTATTTTCCTTATTTGATTGCTCTATTATAGAATTTTTTTTTTTCTTGAGAAAATGAAAGAGTTTCTTGGAGACCAATTTACTGCTATAGTAACCACATTTGGGTTTTTTCCTGGATCTTCAAAAAGAACTATAATTGATGCACTGAAATTAGACAAGTTTCGTTCATCTCATAGTTTCTTAAGTTAACCCTAACTCATACTTTCTAGTGGTTGAGGAACAAAATCTTTGAAGAGTTCATGCCCTTTGCAAATTACCAGAGCTTTCTTTTTTAGAAGTATCCAAGGATAATTTCCCTTGGCTTTTCACAATTAGACAAATTAACTTAAGACAGTCTCCAAAATTTTATTTTAGAAAATTATGGGTTATAATTTCTCATAGACATTATGAATCATGCCGCATCTCCCAAGGCTAGGCAACCCAATTAAATTTATTGGAATTTAACAATTGTTGAGCATTAACTAGGTAGCAAATGTCCTGTAGGGCACTGGGGATGTATAAATACCTGAAACATGATTCCTGCCCTCGAGGAGGAGACCTCTAATTAATTGCACTATATTTATGACTGTGCAAGTGGAGGAAGTGTGAAGGAATGCGGTGATGGCGGTAAGGGATAGCCATTGATCCTGAGTGGCAGGATTTATGCATAGAGGAAGGTATGTAAAGTAGATCCTCCTTTGTCCCTGGAAACCCTAGACCCTCCTGATGAACACTTGCTTTCCAACCTGCAGATGCAGGAATATCCATTTCCTGGATGGCTGTCATGAACCGCAACCTCAAAATTTGCTTCTGCCCTTCCTCAGTTGCCCCTCCAAGGTGGCATCAGAAATGTCCTGGCTCGTGTTAGACCAGAAGCACTCATCTTTTGGAGATTGGAGATCCATTTGAGAATCCAATAAATAGCGTCGATTTATTCCTCCACCCAGAAAAATCCACGTGTATAGTATCAGAATGTCCCTCGACCACCACCTTCCTTGCCTTGCCAATCTCCTTTTTAGAGCCCTGGCAGCTGGATATGCTGGCTCCCTTCCTCACCCTTTGTCTGGATATGCTGGCTCCCATCTTCACCCTTTGTCTCTATCAAAAAGTAACATTGAAGAGCCAAGTATACGAGCAACTCAGTCTTACCCCTTTCCATCATGCCACTGGAAGCTGAGGGCTGCCCACCCCATAGTAAGAAGGCACAAGGGTAGAACTGGAAACTAGTCCTTCTCCCATCCTTTGTACTAGAGCAGCTAACTGTCCCTCTGACTGTCTTCTCTTATTACCTAAGTTGGTTGTTCCTGCCAATCTAATGAATGAGTAGTGCTCTAGCTATGGCTGCCTCTGTGGAAGATTGCCCACATCTATCAGCCCTTCTGTACTAATTCCCTGGGGGTTGGAGAGCGTTTCTGGGGAGGAGCTGGGTTCTTCTGATAAGAAAGTAACTGTAATAAGGTATAAGAATAGATAAGTTACTAATCGTTCCTGTAATTCACAAAGGACAAACCCACTACATTTTCGTGACATTCCATTTACCTAAGTAACTAAATAACTCATGCCAAGCAATGTACAAATTTCACTTGAAGACCAGAAAGATTATTCCAACAACCCTAACGAGAATGCTCAGAAGGAGCATTCGTGACTTCCTGAAACAGATACATTCCCACAAATGACATGAGCCACTCACCGCCACGATCAAGGTCAAAGCTTCGTGTGTAACTTGTGAAGGTCACTTTTTTGACACTTCAGGAGAAAAAAAAAAAAAAAGAATATTATTGACGGCATCCCAACAGATAATGATGATAAGAGTTAACATGTATTAAGTCCTTATTATACATTAACCCTCTGCTAAACCGTTTCATTCCTTAGTATCGAGACCAGCTAATACTTACCTGGTGCTTATTATGCCCTGTCCTCGGTACTTGTTGTATGTTAACTCATTCAGTCCTCACAATGGTGAATGGGTTCAATGGTTACCTCTAATTTAAATATGGGGAAACTGAGGCACACGTGCCCAAGATCCCATAGCTAGTAAATGGTGGAGTGAAACCCAGTCTGGCTCCTGGGTGAACGCTCTTAACCTGCTCATCTCTATATTCCTTACAACAACCCTGCGAGCAAGTTGATTGTTGTACCCAAATTACGGAGTGGAAATTGAGGCTGAGAGAGGTCGAAATCCTTCCTCAACCTCGGCACCTGCTCAGGGCAAGGAGGGCGGTGTACAGTGAGAGTAGAAGAAAGCCGATACAGATTACTGGGACGTGGTGATCCAAAGGGGACAGACCGAGCTATCTGGCATATCAAGTCCTTACTTGATCTGCCCAGAAAACAGCAGAGCTGCAATTGAGCTCTAGAACCTGGGTTTCAGCATCCGCACCCCATAGACATTTTCATTCTTAGCTCGTACACAAATAGACTATCTCTCTTCTCCCAGGTTTGCAAAGTAGTTGCCTTGATCTTGGTAGGAAGTGCTCAGGACTACCTGCTTGTCGCAGTCGATGGGAGACTGGCAAGTTTAATAAGAGCAAAATAAACCATTTAGAAGGGACCCATCTAAAAATTAGATCTCAGCTCGTCTGTCTTTTCATCAGTCCCTTTTCATCAGAATGATGATGGAAAGTCAAGTCAGATCATGTTCCAGGGCTACTGTGTCTGCAAAAGAATATATTAAGAAGGTCACCTTCCTGTCTAATTTCAGCTGGGCTTAGATGCATAACGGTGCTGCTTAGTAAAATAACAAAGCAAAGACCATCTACCGAGCATCCGGCATATAAAATATGCATGATGATGTACGATATAATAAGGCCTTATTATAGTAAGACCAGCAAGCAATTTCAGTGAAAAAAACACACACAAAAGAACAGCCCCTTGGTATGCTGACACTACAAATTGTGGTCTCACCTAATACACTTGCAGTGTCCACGTTTTCTGACAATTGCAAATTATAGAGCCTGGGGAGAAAGAGGTCAGTGATTCTAGAAAATGTAATGTGTGGGAAAACATTCTAATAAGAATCAAATTGAAAACGGGATTTGAGTCCATTGTTCACAAAGGATATAATGACATATAATGGTGGAAATTAATAAGAAAAATGGCTTCACCCAGATTATTTTAATGTCCCTTAGATTTTGTTAATGACCCACTTTCATTAAATCTCTCCATTACTGTAGATGCTTTTATGCGACTCACGTATGGAAAATGACTGTTGAAGATTAAAGAACCAGAAAAAATTTGAAACTAGGGCAAGTTTTCAATGATCTCACATGGTCGACACTACTGAGTGTCTTAACGTCGTATTTGTATTAAGAAAAACATGGAAGGAGATCACTGTTGGCCTTATGCCATATTCTATTAAACCTTTAGAACTACAAAATTTGTAAATTATTTCATGCCTTTTCTATAAGTAGCTGAAAAGACCCTCCAAAAAAGTCTTTTTGAGCCTGTGATCGGAACATGCCCAGGACTAAAGTAGAAGTCTCATTTCCCAGAGATCCCAGAAGGGACTCAGGAGCTCAAAGGCAGAGTGTACCTTTACAGACAACACAGTGGGTGTGGTGGGCAAGAATCTCAGGCCACACACTCAGATGTGTACGTGTATCATTATTTATCTATGAACTGTAATAATCCACATTTTATTCCAAATCCCCTTCCTAACGTATGGTCAGTTCATCCCATTTTCCATAGTACTGAGTCTAAATTTAGGGAGAACGATTTAATGAGAAGAAGTGTTGGGTGAGGTGATGTGTATTCGCCCTTAGGCCACATCATCCATCTCTCTAGAATTCGCTGAGATATCTTCGTACCCATCTGGTTCACCTTTGATCACTCACCTAGGCAGGGAGCTACTGTGTCATCCCTTGTTCACCACTGTCAGCCCTTCCTTAGCCATTTCTCTGTTATCTTGGGTGCACGTGCCCTTCCTTAGCTGTACTGGGATGTAGGATCATCTTAGGGCTAATTCCTTCTGGGATCTTGTCACCTTCTCAGGGTTTTAACTAGGAAAGAAAGCACGGGTCGTTGCGCCCTTTAATCCCACGAGGCTATTTGGGTGTTTCCAACTGATTCTTTCTGAAGGATCAGTCTTCTGCAAAGGGGAGCGTGCCTGCTCTTTCTCAGGTATCCACAAGTCAATGTTCTTCTGCTTGCCTTAAGGTTCACTCCATCTCCCCATCCCCTGCCAAGTCCCCGTTCTGGAGTGGATGAAGCTTTACTTTGATTTATTGAATATCTTTCCTAGCCTGTAGTTTTTACTCTTTGTTCCTAGAACCTAGCCATTTCTCTACTTCTGTAACAACTCTGTCTCGAGGTGACGAGTGTTACGTGGTCTGCTTGAACAAATGGGCAAAGAAATAGACCTCATAAGAGCAAAGAAATGGGGGTGTGGGAGTGGGAGGGCAACATGGGTAAATATTTCAAAATATCCTGCTCCCCGATGAAAAAAACACGCGACCTAGAAATCAGAAAAATATGAATTCAAATCTTATCTCTGCAATGGATTGGCTGTGTGTGACCTTAGGCGAAGACGTAAATTTATATAATCCTCATTTCTTGACCTATAAAATGAAGACCTACCTCATACAGTTGTAAGAATTAGACAAAATATAGTGGGTAAAGCCCTTAACAGAGTAGGAGCATGCGATGAGGTCTTAATAAGTTTGAGTTGTTGTTGTCTTCATCAAGGTAATCATCAGCATCATCACCGTAGCTGAATGATTGTGAATAAATCGCTTAAATCTCAGGCTCTCAGTCTCCTAGTCTTTAAATGTAGGTAGAAATTTGCATTTCTAGCCTTTATCTAAGGATCCAATGAGATAATGCACATGAGAGCACTTTGTGACTTGTAATCCATTGGGTCATGGTGTCAGATGTTGTCATTATCGCTCTTGAAGTTGCAGAGTAGAGAACTGGAGCACAAACCCTGGTATTCAGTCAAAACCAGTGAGGACCTAGGTAGAAATCTAGTCTTTTAGGATGACAACAACCTGAGCAATGATTTAAAAAAAAAAAAAAAAAACCCTGAAACTCAGGGTTTGTAAAGACAGCCAGGGTTCACCCCACGGATGCTAGAATCCAGCAGTAATTGTCAGTGAACTTGACTTGGGGGACCACATAGGTATGCAGCAGTGTGATAAGGCAGTGGCTGGAAAAAGACTGATTTTAGTGTTGTCATAGGGGATGTGGAACGATTCAGGGGCTATTGGCATGTACCCGGCTGAGGTTGAGATTAAGTGAGGAATGACATAAATCAAGAGTCAGAAAACCCTCTGCAAAGGACCATATAGTAAATATTTTAGGCTTCGCAGGCTGTACGCTCTCCGTTACAACTCAATGCTGCCATTAAAGTGCTTAGTAGCCATAAATAATATGTAAACCAATGGGTGTGGCTGTGTTCCAATAAAACTTTATTTACACAAACAGAGGATGAGCCAAATTTAGCCCACAGGCTGTTGACGGCCACCTCTGACTTAAACCAATGAAACTTTAAAGAGACCCAATCTGAAGATAACAGGACATAGAGGAAGAGAAAGGAAGCAGAGGGTGCTGGGCTTTTTTTTTTTTTACTAGCAATATTAATAAAGATAAAGCAAATATGATGAACTCGGGCCACCTAAAATTCTTTGTGGAAAGTGGAGAGATTGGGGCGGGGGGGAGAAACATCACAGATTTTTGTGATGCTTTCCATATTTCTCCGTGATCACCTCCCAAAGTTAATAACTGTCATATCTTGACCCTCTGAAATATATGTACATCTTTATTATAATCTGTACCACACAATGTTCTCATTATTTGTGAATTTGTCTTTCTTTGTCATAAGCCTATATCGTTCTTAATGACAGGAACCAGGATTAGGATAACACCAGCTGCTGTAACAAACCCACAGAAGGGGCTTGTCAATGACATCACGTCCATAGCGGGCGCTCCTGAGTGGTGGACAGCTCTCCGTCAGGGCATAATCCAGGGACCCAACCCAGATGCTGCCCCTTTTGCAACTCTGCCATCTTCAGCACGTAGCTTCTAGTTTATCCCTGTCAAGCTGCAGAAGGGGAAGAGGATGGAAAGGCACGTGGAAGGTTTTCTGGGCCAGACCCCGAAGGGGTATACAGCACTTCTACTCCCCTTCGTTTGGCAGGAAGGCAGCCACAGGGATGAATCTATTTGTACCGGAAGCTAAGCGGAGTTCAGCTGTGCACCCAGGCAGTGGAAGGAGCCAGTTTGCAGAGCGTGTCGCCAACCTCTGCACAGATCCTATTTTATTCATTATGCTAGCCTTCGTGCCTAGGGCGGTGCTGAGCATGAATGAAAAGAAAGAAATGTTTGCAGAAAGAACCCTAGAAGTAAATAGGTAAATACTACCCACCTGTAAAAAGATTACATACAATTTATTTTTATGATTTTTTAATCAAATCTAAATGAACTGATAACCTTTTCAGCCGTTGGGTCAGAAGCAGGTCCATTGCTTGTCTCGTGCTCTTGCCTATGTGTTGATTTTAGCCTTGACGCATCATACGTTCCAAAATATCCTCGTCACTCCATCAGTATCATTCACTGTATTATCTCTGTCTGCCTCACTTCTACTGGCTTCACAGTTCTCAACCTCTTCACATCACCGTGGACTCTGCTCACAGATTGTAAGTGAGGTATTTGGTACATGGCTTAAATTCCCATTCTGGAATTAACCTGCCGCCATGCATTGATGCAGTGTCATATCACATACGCAGCAAAACCAGAGCTGCGTTTATGCCCACACTGAAGATGACCTCTAGTTTGACATTAAATTCAATAACCTGTCTTTCCTCTACGAAAACGCAGTGTTTATTGCCCTTTTGTGTGAGGTTTTAAGGGCCGTATTTATGCCTAATGAACATCATTTCCACGTGAACTTGCAGGTAAATATCTTCCTCCTTTTCGAACTGGATCAGCATCCAAGCTATGTAATCTCCCTGTGCTCCCTTCTCGTCGTTAAGAGGCAGAGAGCGTGATAGTGAGACCTGCATCGGGCGGGGGGAGAGAAGGTCATGGGTCTACACCAGGCATCTCCCAACCTGCTCTGTCAATGTGGGTACATAACAGCTTTGGTGTCCTCCCCACCCCCACAAGGTTGGGATGGGGGACTCTAGGCATTCTATGTGAGACCATTCTTCACTGTACAGGTCTGTCCTTGTATAGAAGGACATTTAGTATCTGTGACCCCATCCTCTAAATTCTGGTGGTGCCCCCATACCACTGCGGCTCACTGGAGATGATTGTTACGAAACCTTTCCAGCTTGAGCATACTATTATAAGTGGTAGATGCAGAGGATGCAGTTTTCAAATTCCTGCAGATGAATGATACCCTAGTGGGTGGGGATGTTCCAAGATGGCGGAATATCCATGAGATGTTGAGAAGAGAGGAAGGAGGTAATGAGGCAAGGGCTGTCCCTGTTCACAGGCACCTGAGCAGCGGGCAGGGAGGTGGCAATTATCAAGCCCCGCCCCCTCCCTGCTGGGAGCCCAGATGGTGCGGTAGTAGAGACCTCCATGTTCATAAGCTACATGGTAAGAGTGAATTTTATTTATAAATAGACTCTAAAATGAATTGGCTTATAAATCTGTAGGATGAGGCAGAAAAGGATGCGTCGAACAAGCAAGATGCAGAGATTCTGTACTCCCTTGCCACTCTTGCTACCTTGTTTTTTCCATGTAAACAGAAGCTGCTGGAAGCGGCACTTGATCTGAATTTTGACTAAAGGAAAAAAAGAAAAGGGAAGCACCTATCACTTACTAAGCCCTCTGGGCCGCATAGACCGAATCCTAGCGCATCTCTATGATTGGGGGTAATTGGACTCATTTACAGTTAAGGAAACAGGATCAGACAGGTGCTAACTGCATGGGAGGCTCTATACTGCAGTAGTGAGTTCCATAATTGGCTCAAGGTCAGTTGAGCAACACTTGATGAAGCCAGGAAGTCAACCCAATGTCCGTCTGTGGTGTGGACTTTCTCTTACACCATGCCACCACTTGATGTCTCAGGGACCTTTAGACACTGAGTGGGCCAGTCTGCAATGGCTGGGGTGACTTAACCACCACAGGATATTTCCTGAATGGTGAGAGCTGAGTAAAATCCCTAGGAACCTTGCCTGACCTTGGCAAAGAGAGGGACTCTCTCAAGACATGGCTGAGGATGTGTCTCTCACCAGCTGACTGGGCTGGTAAGAGTTCAGCATAGAGACATATTACTTAGAAATATAAAGAAATGGGATATTTCTTACAACTAATGTTATGGAGTAAAAATTTGGTGCACATTACATAGTCTTTTTTCTAATGTGCACAAAATGCAGAAGCAAAGAAAATGGAGGCTTTCTTTAGTGTCGTTTGTCCACTCTGAGATTCGTTTCGATTCCACATACAAACACATGAGCACATGTCTATCGAATCAGTCTCGGTCCAAAGAAGATTTAGCTTTTGCTTTAATGCCTTTGCTTATTAGCATTCGGCATATTTTAAATCAGTCCTTATTAAGTGTGCCAAATTATATACCACCACGTAGTAGACATTAAAAATCAGTTAATAGGCCATTAGATGGCAACCTAAAAGATTAAATATAGATTCATTTCTTCCATGTGGTACATATGTTTAGACAGAAAACTACAAAAACAATTGTAGCTCTTGTCATTCATACAGAAGCATTTGTAATATGTTATTATTCCAAATAAGATTTCACTTTTATTTCAACATCTTTGCTTTTTGAGATTCTGAATATTTCCACCTTAAACAACCAAGGCAAAGTTCCTTACCGATTCTAGATCAAACAGTAAAGGACCCAGAAAACAAGATTCGGTATTTTTCCACCAGATGAGAACTTGTTGTTTAACATCCTTCTCTCCCTTTTAGCTCCTTGCTGCTAGTCCGTTTATATTTTTATGCACAAAGTAGTCTACATCTCTATGTCTAACAAATGGGATTGCTTTGTGCACCGAGCTTTCTTGGAGTTTTACAAGAGGCATGTCAACGCCGAATTTTCATCACACGCTCTAAAACTCCAGGGCGTTTTCATTTATATTTAATGTTAAATCAAGGGTATTAGAGGTAGAACTGACTGTTCTTCATTGAACCTAATCAACGGTATCAGCTCTCTCTGAATTCCAGAAATAGCATTTGGAATGTTCTTTCTGATGAGCACTTCAGGGTAGCTAGGTAACTTTGAGCTTGGTAATTTCAAAACTGAATAGCCAAACATGATAACAAAGGAAACCTCTCTTGGGGTTTATAATAAAAAAATATCAAATTTGGAGAAAGCTTCAAAAGCTGTGAAGATGAAAAAAAAAAACCACACACATTTCTCACCCTTTAATTTCCTGCATGTATTATGTTTCCTAAGCACAGTGAAGTATAGTTTCCATTATTTGACAAAGTAATACAGCGTGTGGGAGGCCCTTAAAAGTAGCCTTCCCCTGTAATTTGTTTCTTTTCTCCGTGAAGAAAGTCCCTCCCCTGGGCCCTCAATATACAGTATGTCTTAAAAATGGCATAGTCGCGATTAGTAAGAACCTTTCTGGCAGAAGTGAAACATAGTTCAAACTGGCTTATTAATCATCAAGAAAGCGAGTCTCCTGGACTGTGGGACTCCACAAGCAGTGGGCAGAGATTGTCAGGCACAGGAGGTGCTGGGCATTGAGCCTGGACAGTACCTGGAATGCTTCGCCCTCCATCTCAGCTCGCCCGCTGTTCCATGTTGACTTCTTTCTAAGGAGAGCTCTGTCCACATAGTGTTAAGACTAAACCAGAGTTCTTGGTTTGCATGCTACTAGCTTAACAATCTGAGTGGGTGAAAGATCTCCATTTCTCACTAAATCCAGCCAGACTTCCCAGACAGGGCTTTCACTGGCCCAGGGTATGGACTGTGCTGGGGGTGGGGAGGCAGGGCCAGGTCCACGTCATGTGCCGGAGAGGGGATCAGCCCTGGCTGGCCAGCTGGTTCTGTGAAGAAAATCTGCAGATCGTTGCTAAAAAAATGGTCGAACCGTGCCAAAGGACACGGCTGCCACTACAAACCGGTCGTTCATGGCTGCTGGTTGTTTTGGAAGCATTTTATCATGGAAGATTTTGAACAGGTCACTAGTGTAGAGAACAGCATAGTTAACCTGTGTTCCTGTCACCCAGCTTCAGCAGTCATCAAGTTGTAGCTGATCAAGGTACTTCTCCAGCCCTCGATGATATTGAAGCTAACCTTAGACATCACATCACTTCATCTATAATAATTCACTATGTATCTCTAAGGAATAAGCATTCTTTCTAAAAAGTAAAATTCCACCATAGCATTATCACACCTTACAAATTAACAGTATTTTCTGAGTATTATTAAATATTGAGTCATTATTCAAATATCTTCCATGGTTTCATGAAATAATTTCTTGTTGCAGCGTATATGAACCAAGATCCATATAAGTCCATATACTGTGATTTGCTTTAAATCTTTTAAGATCGTTTTAATCTATAGTTTCTTATTCCATCTCTTTTTTATTACCTGCCAGAACTATTTATTTATATTTAGAGAAACAAATTATTTGTTCTGTAGAGCAGCAGTCCCCAACCTTTTGGACTCCAGGGACCGGTGCTCCCGTGAGAATCTAACGCCTGATGATCTGAGGTGGAGCTGAGGCAGTGATGCCAGCGCTGGGGAGTGGCTGCAAATACAGACGAAGCTTTGCTGGCTGGCCTGCCGCTCACCTCCTGCTGTGCAAACAGGTTCCTAACAGGCCATGGACCAGTACCGGTCAGCTGGCCTAGGGGTTGGGGACCCCTGCAGAGGTTCCCAGAGCCTGGATTTTGCTGATCGCATCTCTGGATGTCATGTCACATGATCTGTCCTCCTGTTTTTCATATGAGTCTGATCCACTTTTAAGGAGGGCGCTGTGTACTTTCATCCTCTAGAGGTGCATGATTCCTGATTGTGTCTCTTTCTGAGATGTAAGCAACTACTGATAATCTTCGCCAATATCTATCAGTTCATTAACGATTGCAGAGAGGTGATACTCTAATTCCATCATTTTTTCTTCAGTTATTAGCTGGATGCCTTTGCAAAGAGAAACAATTTGGTTACCCCGAGGAACAGTTCGTGTGAAAGGCAGGACAAATACTTGATTCTCTCCCTTTATTTACCATTTTTCAAAACCAGTTTTCAAAACAATGAGTTGTTTCACTGGCATTCCCAAAAAACAGGTTTTTTTGAATATCATCATGAACTCATAGATTTAAATATGTTCGATGATTTAAATCCATTGATATTATTATTCATGTTGCAGCTCAATCTGTCTCATCTTTGGGAAGTGAGAACTGACTCTGGAGGGCTGTTGAGTCCTCTTGACGTGACGCTAATAATCTCTGTTAGTGTCCTGACTTTCTGATAAGACATGAAATTCAAGGTTTGGCTTGTATGTTTGGTACTCCACATCTGGAATCAATCATTTCTCTAAGGAGCCATGCTTCCTTCTAGCAGGAAATGGTATTTGGTCATTGGAATGCTAGTGTGCTTATCGATAAGGATAGAACTAAGACGTTTGTGTACATTTTTTAAACATAAAATACATCATGAGATCACACCAATACGTCTGATTCGAATATAGGACAAAAAGTTTTTATGTCACCTTTTATGTAGTCTTAAATCTTTATTTCCTTTTACTCAAACTATAAATCCCAATTCTCAGTGATCCCGTCATTATTTCTCAACTTTATCCCACACTACACACACACCAGCCTCAGAATAACAGCACTACACAAATGACTTGATTACAAAACACATCTTAAAATATTTTTATTGCAGTTCTATTTGTCTTTATGGCATATCCCACAAGGATGTTCAAAATACCGTTTTAAATTCCCTTGGGACAGTTCCTCTCTGTGTCATTCGGCCTCTGGATTCAAAAGTTCAGTTATTTTATTTTACTTACAATTGTTAGGGATGGCTTTTTTGTTGCATTTTGTTTAAAAATCATGTATAGTTATAACTATGCCACCGACTGTATTCACAGGTTCTTTATTTCACTTTACAAGCAATTTTTCGAGATTGTATTTAACTGCGTTTTAAAATTATGTATATTTACATGATTCCCAAGTCAAATCTACAAACCGTATATTCAGAGAAGTATAAATTTTGTCCCTCTCCTCCCTATTTCCTCCCACATATGTAGCACTTATATTTTATTTTCTGCCTCGTTCTTCCATTGTTTAACACGAGCGCATATTCCAATGCCTGTCCATTCTTAGAAACAGTAGTAAACTAGACACACTTTTATTTGCTTTGCATTTTTCACTTAGCTCTATATCCTTCTGATCCCCACATCGTATCATTTTTTCATTCACAAACACACATACGCGCAAGTTGTAATTAGGAAGATGTACATTTTTGTCCTAGTGGTTGTCATTAGACTAATGTCTATGTAATCTTTCTGTCCCCGCCCCCCGCTTACCTACCTTTTTAAAATTTCTGCCTGGTTTCCTACTATGAACCTTACTGGAATTAGCTAAGTAACCTCTTTCTCCGTTTTGCTCTCTCCCTGAACATTTGACTTGGACTAATATCTTTATACTCGCAATGCATATTAATACCCGTAAGGCAAGCAGCAACCTACCTCTGTTCTCCATAGACTTTCCTCATTTTTGGACAGATGCGCTGCATCCACCTTCTCAGAATAGAGCCAATATGGATGCTACCTGTCACCCCTTTTAGTAGCCGAGTGGCAGTTACCCAGGGAAGTATGTGCGGGTGCCCGACCGCTCTGCCTCAGCACCGATCACTCACTTATGATGGAGATCTGCAGCTTCCTCTCCCTGGATGAGATTCTCCCACTTCCTGTGAGAACCTGTGGACAATTGCAGGGTCTTTCTGGTCTCTAAGCCATCAGAGCCGCTTTCCCTTCCCCTTCCCTCCATTTCCCCCCACATGGTTGCTATGGGCAGTTTGTCTCCACCAGTTCCAATTTTGGTATTTATGGGGCTATGTCACCACCTAGTTTTGCTGGGGATGTTGTCCATGGGGTTTTGGTTTTGCTGTCCTAGTTGCTTTCTCTCGTGTTTTGGGAGAACTCAAAGATATTCAAAACCTATTTTACCAACTCTGCATAATCCTCTAATGACGACTGATCTTATCAAAAAGTTTTAAATCCAAAGAATTACTTATAAATATTAAATATCTTTTATGGTCATGTAGTGCTTTCATTTGAATAATTCTCTATCAGTCCTAGAAGACAAATCTAAACAAATAGGTGAAATCCCACATTTTTTTTAAAAATAAAGACGAAATAGTCATATATTATGGAAAAATAAGACAAAGCCATTTTGTTAAAACAAAACATTCTCTTTTTTCCTTACGCGAATAGCAGACCATGTGTAATTCACTCTGTGAATTTTAAACGCTGAGACTTTTACATTCGTGGACATCAAACAAAGCCTAGATTTGAAAAATTGACTTCCTGCAAAGTAAAATTATCTATGTATAAAGTAGCGTGGGAAATATTTGATCCACTGAAGGCTAGTATTATTTTCATGCTGTATATTCTTCCATGCTTAATGTATATGAGTAAAGGATACCATTCACCTTCACAAAAGTGTAGCCTAACAGAAAAGATTTTCTTTATTTTATAAATGAGCTCATAGAGGCTCGAGGAACGATAGTATTTTCCCAGAGTTACACAGCCAGTGAACCATTGTAGCCGACCACACTGACACTGGGCAGCACCCCTGTCAACACAAGGAGGGGTTCTAACCATTATCACTGAAGAAGAAAACTTAAACTTTTCATTTGTTTAAAGAATAGAGAGGAGAGGAGGAGGAAAGAGAAGATAGTTGCTAAGCTTGTATAGTCTAAACATTGCGATTCAATAGATCTAATTTTTTTCTTCCAAGTTTTATAAGCTATAATTCAGAGAGGCACTAGGATGGTATCTGCCCACCTCTGGATCGAAAAAGAAACAGAATCGAGGCTATTTTAGTCATCTGTCAGGCTGTAATTACCTCTTTGCTCAGAAGAATCTTTATGTAAGACTAATGCAGATTGGCATTTCTTCATTTTAAAAGAACATTTCCAATCATCCTTTTAAAAGAATGATCTGTATTAATGATGGTTATTTCATTACATTTTGATAGAGAAAAAATATTCCTGGTATGGCCTTAATATAGGAGATTTTACTTTGAGTCTGGTCTGTTTCTTATTTAATTGCGATGAGTTTTCTTCTCCCACTCTTTCTAGTTCAGACATTGTTGAATGGCATTTATTTAAACTTTTTAAGTAAGCCGTATTTGTCTATGTATCCCTTCCACAAAAAGTTTCCCCAAATTATGACCGCTAGGACGTATGATAGCAATGACCATTTATAGAGAGAATACTGATTTTTCCTCCTTAAGCACTTGTTTGGTGTCTCAGGTTGAAGTCCAGAAGCTGACCCTGAGATAAGATTCATGTGCAAGTGGCTTAGTAGGAAGAGTTCCCAAGGAAAACGACTAAGAGAGTAGGGAGGTGAGACCTGGAAGGAAAGGAGACGAAACAAAGATGTCACCTCAGGCAGTCCCAGGTGGGTATAATCGACACAATCCACAGGAGAGTTCTGGATACCTTCTAGGTATCCTAACGCTTGTCCCATCCAAGGCAGAGAGACGGAGCATTTATACGCCTCCTCCACCTCAGGCCACACTCACTGGTTAGGGACTGCCCCCTGGGAAATGTATATTCCCAAGGACTTCTAGCTCACCATGCCCCTCCCTTTCAGGCAATGACCTACTCAGCAGCCTGAAGGTTTTTTTGGAACAGTCAGGTACTCGCGCTGTATGATGTGAGCGGAAGTCGCTGAGATCAACATTTGCCCTGCGTGCTGAGCGCCTCTGGTGCTCTCACTGCGCCTCGCACTTGCTTTCTTCCTGCTGCGTCCATCAACACATCTTAGAATTCCCGAGGATGTCTAAGGCAGACAAAGGTACATAAGAAGTTCAAGTTCTGTCGTGTTTTCTAAAAACACATCAAATCAAATGTCAGAGACCACCTGTACATAATCTAATGTTTGTTTCTAAGCCGGCATTCCACATTCACTGACAATTATCTCTAGGAAAAGGACTTGAGAGTGAATTAATTTAGCTAGAAAAAATATCTGCTTTAAAAAGAAAACCATGCTTTTCTAATCTTTAAATCGGATTATTAATATGCAACTAACGTAGCCTGCGTGTTCTGACTGGGATGATAGATCACCGACCACTTCATTGCCATTTGAAAGAGTGGATGGCTTTTTAAAGAAATGATCCTATTCGTTTAGACTATATCTATGCAGACGAGGACCAAATGCGAGGAAAATGATCTGAGTCCAGCACTTTCCCGAGTGCTTGAAATATTTAACCAACACAGCCATCCTCTCAGGCAAGTCTGGTTACTGCCATTGTAAAGGCGAGGAAACAAAGACTCAGAGAAATGAGATGTATTTATTCCATAAATATTTATCAGGCACCCGCCATGTGCTAGGCATGGTGGTAGACACTGGTTATGGAGTGGTGAACAACACAGACCTGATCTCTTCCCTCATCGAGCGTAAGGTCTAGTGAGAAGAGGTGAAATAAACAAATAAATTATGGTAAGTGCAATAAAAGAAAAGAACCGGATACTGTAAGGGAGAATGATGGCGTAGGAGTAGGAGACTTAGGGACATTTTCAAGAAGGAGATGACATTTAAGCTGTGACCAAGAGGATAGGAAAAGTC
>NW_006431911.1:230195-232380 GCF_000325575.1 Pteropus alecto | reverse complement strand
GTGTTTGGGGAGGAGAAAGAAGGGCGATGTGGCTGTCCTCGGCCAGCAAAGGAGAAAGCGGTGTGAAAAGACTAGAGAAAGAGACAGGAACTGGGTGATGGAGGGTCTCCTAAAGTAGGAGGTGGCAAATTGTGGCCTGCCGCCGAATCTGTCCCATTACCTGTTTTTGTAAGTCAAGTTCTGGGACATACCCAGGCCCAGGCATGTACATATTGTCAGTGGCTGCTTTTGTGCTCTGACTGCAGAGTAGAATAGTAACAAGAGACTGGCCCACAAAGCCTAAAATGTTTCCTATCTGGCCTGTTACAGAAAAAAATAAATGGTCCCAGGTACCTAAATGTTTATGGAATGAAAAACAAAATGAATGAATGAATGAATATATGAATTAATGAGATGCAGATTGGACTGGTTGGTTTTGAAAACTTTTATTACTGTGTCTGGCTTCCTTCTGAAAAAATTAATGGGTTTCTTCTAAATTCTAATAGTAACAAGAGGGATCCCAGAGCTTACCTTGCTGTATGACACCCACTAAAAACACCAATTACACTCATACATTTCAGTTTTCACCTGTAACTCCACTTGGCTTTCTTTGGGCAGGGTCATTTCTGCGGCTCTTACCTAGCAACAGGACGCTCTCCTTCTGTAATGACTCTACCACTGAAGAGTGATCCTCACCAGAATTTTTTGGCATCAGCGGGGTCTTCCTAAGCTCTTGCCCTCAGTCTTCCTTCCCAGCCTTCTCTCTCTCTCTCTCCAAGAGCAGCCACCTATCTTGTGTCCTAGTTACACCTGGAAATGCGCTATTCCCTAACCAGACCCAAGACCTTCCTGCCTGTAGAACTGCTCTCACTTCAGCGCTCTTGGAAACCCCTTTCCTTGGCAAGCTCTTACCCAGCCATCGAGATCGAGCTCAAAAGCCACCTTCTCTATGATTCTCCACCAAGTGCTCTCCTATTTCCCACAAGCCGGAGTTGTCCTCTTCCCATTTTGTGTTTCTAAGATATCCGCAGTAGCTCTGCCTTACAGCTGTCACATCCCGTCTTGCTAGGTGAAGTGGACGAATTGCTCAGCCTCTCCGCACCACAGTTTAGTCAACTACTGAATGGAGAAAGTGACGCTTGCCTGTCAGTGGCATTATGGAGATGAAAAGAAATGATATGGGAATGTGCTTGGAACCAGTAAAGGAGAACACGGCGTGTATCTTTGTTGGGCGGCTTTAATGAGCCAACAGAGAAAGGCAAACCTTTGGGATGTGGGCATTTGGAATACTGACCATGACTTTGTCGAGAACAGAGGGAGAGAACGCTCGTGCACGTGGCCTGGGCGGGGTTCCTGGCGGAGCCTCAGGTGAGCAGTGTGGCCTTGGACAAGACACTGAACCTCTTAGAGAGAGCCTATTTTCTCACAGGTAAATCGGACCTAATGAAAACCCAATGAAAGAGTTATTTTACAGATTAGAAATGATGAGGGTCAAGCAGGCCAGCCCAGGCCGGCTGCAGGCAGAGATGGATAGTGACTGGGAGCTGACCTGGCTCTGACGACTTGAACTTGAATGGTTGCCAGTGTTTCTTTATCGTCTCTCACATGGACCATACTGGTTGGGGCATGCACCCCAGGCAAGAGACAGTGTTCCGTGACTTGACGAGACCCGAGAGAGTGACTGTCAGACCTGTGAGACTGAATTCCGTCCTGGGAGGCTGCCGACCTGAGCAGGTGTCAAGATCCCGCTTTAGAACCCTGCTTTGAAAACCAGCACGCCCCCAGGCCTTTCCAAGTCACGGCTGAGAGCAGTCTAGAGCCGCACATCAGCTCCCGCAGGAGTTATTCTCAGAACTTTCGCTTTGGTGAGCTCAGACAGAAGCTCCCAGAATGTGTGCAGCATGCATGGTCGGTGGAGAGAGCAGCTCCTTACGTGGCAGTGAAATGAGCCACCTCCAACAGTGAGCTGGACTCTCCTCTGTATCTTCAAGAATGCCCTCCCTCGGGACTCCAGGGACAGGAATTCATAATAATAAAACAATAATGCTTTAATGACAACGACAGCAGGCATTGTCATTTATGAAGATGTATGGGTCAGGGCAGAGCGCAATGCATCTCTCATACCTTATCCGACTTCATCCGGCCACTCACCACCCAGATTCTGTGCCAGGGTCATGCCTGTGACTGACTCTGTGGGGGAGGACCT
>NW_006431911.1:185920-230175 GCF_000325575.1 Pteropus alecto | reverse complement strand
GGATCTGCTTTGTTAAAATAGGATTAGTTTTTTTACTTCTGGTGGCTGGGCTCGAATATTTTAATTTCCAGAGCCTCGGTATCTTCATATCTAAATACGCTTAATAAGACCTAATTCCTAACATACTCGAAGGAGTGCATGAAAAATATTGGGCATGAAGAGCTTTACACAGTCCCTAGCATGCAGTAGGTGTGAAATAAATGATCACTTAGACCTGCAGCTCCTCTGAGAATGCTGGTGTGCCTACGTACATCCCGGCTAGCCCTCCAAGTTCCTGTTCCTGTTGAAACTTATGCAAAGTAGCCTTCTGACAAAAAAAAAAAAAAACCATCCAAGCCGTGAGACTTCAGGTAGCCAAGCAGCCCGTTTCTCACTTTTCCCAAGTTGTTCCCTCTTTTCTTTGAGAGGCAGAGTCTTTCCCCCACCTGCCCCTGCAGAGCCGTCTCTGCTTGTTGCGAGATTGCCATGGACACCGGTAGGCCTGGAGGCAGAAGGAATAACCTGGGAAAGCTTCCTGGAATGATTCCTGGAGAGCATTCTGAAAAAAGGGGGTTGTTGAAGAAAAGGCCGCCGGAAGTTTTAGGTGAATGACATTGAACAAATCAGCTCGATTAATGCAGGAGGCTCATCAGCTGAAAGGACGAGCGGCTTTGGGTCTCTGGGAGACATCCATGTAGTTTGAGATCTGGTCCAGATTCTGTATCTTCTGGATGAGAATACAGATGGCTGGAGGATGGAAGTGGCTGCCCAGGCCCACTCCCGGCCAGCTAGGGCATCCTCTGTCCAAATGCCCGAGTGAATCCCATGTGATTCCACAGAGTGGTAGCCCCAGATGGCAGGGCTTATTTTCTGTTTTGTCCACTGGCATATCCTTACATAGTCTTTAATACATAGTAGGGGCTCGTCAGACATCTGTGGAATGAATTGGTCTTTAAAGTTGACATGTAAGTGAAGGTAAATGGGAAGCTGCTGGCAGAAGAAAAAGATGTGGTATCTTCCTGAAACCTGAGGTCCAGTTGGAAATCAGCATAGGATTTCGGAGCCGGAAGTGGTGTGATCAGCATGATACCTCAGTAAGATGGTTCCCATTGCTCCCAAATAGACCACAGAGAAAAGAGACAGGAGGCATTCCACTTCTTGATAAAAAAGATATTTTCCCCAAATATGGTTATTGAATGAATTAATTTGACAAACAATTCACGTGTTGGTTGTCGTGAAAGCCATAAGCTTCTCCTTGTCATCTCACCTGACAAATGCGAACATATCCATGGAGTCCAAGATAGGAATTTAACTTCTCTCACTGAAATAGCAACAAGCTGCTGATCAGCCTCGCTTTCTGAAATGCTCAGTTTAAAACAGTGGTTGCACCAACTGACCTTTGCATGCCGACTCTCCCAGAGCATGGAGTATCGGTGTCTGCCCAGGGGACCAGGCACTCACAGTTCGTTGCCTGGGGAGAATATTCTCAGTGGCTGTTAAAAACAAAGAGCACAGTGATCGGAGTGAAGGCAATAGCCATGTCAGCGAGACGGAGAGGATGCTCTTAGCACAACTGACATAAAATCTATATATTTCCTGGACAAGAGCAGGGGGGAGAAATCACTCCACCGCTTACATAGCCGTGTGGCTAGGTAGATACATTTATTAAAGCAAATGCAATGGCCAGGAAGTTCTATCACTGGCTTCTTTGAATTATTTTCTCTCCGTTTCCTCCCTCAATCCCTGTTCTCATCCACCCACTACTATCTTTTTTTTTTTTTTTTTTTTTTGTTTTTTTTGGCAGTCTTCAAGGAAAAATAATGAAAAGGAACTGGAATTTACATAATACATTTCTTCCAAGATCCTGAAAGCAGTTCAGCCATCTATAATTTGTTCTCACAACAATCCTCTAAGCAGGACTGTTATTATTATCATTATTATTACTTCCATTTTGCAGCCACATCGCTTGCTGCTGAGACTTTTATTTAGCTAACACCTCATTTCTTGAACAATTTTAGCCCCTCAACATGGGTACAAAAAAGGCTTCGACTGCCACCTCCCATTTGTGATTGTGCCACATATTCCATTACAGTCTCTGGCCCTCTGTTTAATTTTATCGTTTAAAAATATATTAAGTCCCTCTATTGTGAGAGCACCACAGGACCGGTGAACAGGGGTGAAGAAAGAGGTAAAAGAGAGAAGAATCAATCATAAATATCTTCTAAACTAAGAGAGAAATGGAAGGCAACTGTCAGGGCAAATTGATTTGAGTTGCATAAGAATGTGATTTTTTTTTTTTTCCCTAAGAATTGACTCAGGATATGAAGTATTCTTTCTAACAGCTTCAACTTGGCAGATGACACTACCTGTCTCTTCCTAATCTCTTCCAGTCTCTCAGGCTCCAAATTTGTATTGGCTTCGCATTTTTTGATGTTTCGAAAATGTTTTCGGCTCATTGAATTCCTCTAGTCATCTCGCATACCCCCTGACAGCACTGCCCCCATGAGATGACCCTGAAATGGCATGAGCCACTTGCAAATGGTCTCTTTTAATTGCCGTAACAATCAGTTCCTTCCTTGGTCCACCACCTAATTTCTTTTTAACCTGGAGAGATTTCATTCAGCAGACCAGATCTTGAATCTGACATTTCCTCTTCTTCTTCTCTTACTCATACTGGATGTTACATCGAATTCTCATTCTTCTTTCTCTGTGATGTCTGCCCTGTTCTTAGATGCACTTGTGTCGGTCAGCTACTGCTTCAGAACAAATAACCACAAGATCTCAGTGGCTTCATACGGCAACATGTCTTTTTTATTATTATGGACAGTCCCTGTACTAAGTATGCACTTTACAAATGCCTGGCATTTGACTGCTCTTTGCTCTTTGGCAGAGAATGGAGAATAGATACATGTGGTCTTTTTTAAAAAAAATATATTTTTATTGTGGTAAAATATACATAACATAAAATTTGCCATTTTAACCACTTTTAAATGTACGATTCAAAGGCATTAGTTACACTCAGTGTTGCATAACCATTACCATTACCTGCTTCCAAAAGTTTTTCAGCCCCCACCCCCAAACAGAAACTCTACATCTATTGAGAAAACTTCCCATCCTCCTTCCCGCACCCCTAGTAACCTCTAATCTTCTATCTATCTCTGTGGATCTGGCTATTCCAGACATTTCATGTAAGTGGATTCATGTAATATTTGTCCTTTTATATCTGGAAATAATCGTTTCTTACTCATGCATCTGAAAACTTTGGGATGGCTTTGCTGATCTGTCTGGGCTTGCCTGAGAGCTACAGATTAGGTTCACGTCTATACCACAGGTCTCTCATCCTCTTTGGACCAGGGCACAGGCTAGGGTATGATACGCACATAGTGATACAGAGCAGGAGTGAGCAAGCAGGAACACACAGGGCCTCTCAAAGAGTAGGCTCTGATCTGGTAAACTGTCACTTCTGTACCTCTTCCGTTAGCCAAAGGAAGTCATTGGCCAAGCCCAAAGTCTAGGGTCAGGCAAGCGTCTAGCCATGCAACTTTGTTAAAAGTGCTGTAACCTCTCCAAGCCTGTTTCCTTATCAGTAAAATTGAGATAATAGTGTTACCTTTCTCTTCTAGGGTGTTGCGATTGTTACTGAGATGCTCTAGTTTTGCAATAGAAAACAGCAGACGATATTATTGCATTCTCAAAATGCAAAGAATAGAAAAGCAAACAAATCCAATAAAACTGTTATCTTCGCTTTTCATTGAACAAAAGAAGTTTAAGTGAGAGGAGGATGCTGGACACCTTCACAGAAATTCAGAATGGAATTTAGAATTGCCGATGGAAGCCTTTTGGAATTTGATGAACCAGTAGCGATCATTTAGCCCCTGAATTTTCCTATTGCTTTTAGCACCAGCGTCTTCAACAGGAACCTAACCACAGTCACAGTACATAAAGCAGTGGAGGGTTTCCGGTTGAAAAGACACAGGGGTATCCAGGGCTCTTCCCACTGGCATGTGTCACCCTCTCAGAAGGGTTGCATGGAGCACAGTTTGAAAACCACTAATTTAGTACAAGCTCCCTCCTCTTCCAGTTGAGAAAAGCGAAGCCCAGTGGGGTGATGTGATTTGTCCCAAATATATACAAGAAACAGAAGCTCCTTTTAAGCACTAATAAGGCTCACATGCTGGGAAGTGTTAGCAGGGTGGCCACAAGGCCACTCTGGCACCTTCTAAGTTTTGCGCTTCTAGACCCATATCTGAATTTCTAGGACAACTTAAGAACACAGACACAGGCTTTGAAGTCACAAAGCAAAGCACAGGTCTGTGCTCTGTTTCTATCACTTACTGATTGTGTAAACTGGAGCCATTTAATCGATCTCTCTGAACCTCAGTTTCCTCATCTCCAAAATGGGCCTGACAGTACCGTCTTTACTGGGATATCGACAGGCTTGAAATTAAGCAGCACAAGTAACGTATGCGGTACAATGTCTGGCACGTGGTAATCATTTAGAACAAATTAGCTATTAATCTACTTTTTAATTCGTCATTGTTGCTGTCGTTCAAATTTTTTTCCAGTTTTGTGTACACTCGGGCACAGGGGAACCTATTGGGAAATACTGAAACAGTATTAGTTGAAATCTTTAGAAATCATCATATTATTTTAGAAAAAATATATTATTTCTTAATTTTAGGGATAAACTATTAAATTTTTTTCCCAAGAGAATGGGCTGCTGCAAGGTTTATTCAGTGTGATGTCCTCGAGCGTCATTTCTGTCTCTGTGTGCCTTCTCACAAATCAGATCCAGCTGGCTAGACTGCCCCCTCCTTTAGAATAAGATAGAGATCGTGCTAAAATTTTGGAGGAGGATCGTCTTGGTGTTTCTTGGGGAAGTATCTTTAGATGAGCATCTAGAACAGCATTGTCTAACAAATCATTCTGCAGTGATGGATTATGAAAGCCTCTAATTACTTGTGGCCGTTTAATACTTAAACTGTGGCTAGCCCAACAGGGAAACTAGATTTTAATGTTATTTTATTGAGTGAATTTGAATTGAAATAGCCAGAGGTCTAGAGGGTTCTTTGGATGTTCTGAGCCAACTGCAATGCTCTTGGAAATTTTTACATTTAACTCTTCGAATAGCACATCCTTGAAGATACAGACAGGCAAAAAGATGACGGGAAGGCTGCTTTCATACTGGAAGCGAGTAGAAGCAGCCAGAAAAGAATGAGAAGATGTCAATTAAATCTGTCCTTTCCCAATGTGTCCTGATGAGCTTGTACTATTACCAACGGCTCACCAGGGCTTTGGGGCTCCCAATAATTTTGGTACAGTTTGAACTATTTAGTTTAGGCGAGTTGAATGTTATGTACTCATATCTTCTTGCAGTCCTCACTCAGCTGACAGATTTTACTTCCTAAGCAACTTTCAGACATTCTTCTCCAACCTCTCCTTTGTGAGACATAGATCAATTGTTTATTCAACACGATGTCTTTCAGTCATAATAGTACTGATCTCCGCATGTACTCAAGAATGTGTTTTTAGATGACAGTATGCATTGATGGACTACAACTTGTTCCATTAGCTGGCAGACACTAAGAAGTAAAAGAATAATGTAAAGCAGGCTATTAGAGTTTGCAGAATTAAAGAGATGTACATGTCACAAGACTAGGGGGGAATGATATAGCCAAATATAACAGGATCTCTGCTTGAACTCATGCATACCCAATGACCTAGCAGTTCCACTCCTAAGTATATACTAAACACAAATGCATACATATAGTCACCAAAAGACATATATAAGAATATTTATAGCAATTCTATTCTTTCTAACTCTAAATTGAAAAATCACTCGAATATCCATCGGTGGTAGAATGGATAAAGAAATTGTGGTACATTCATACAACGACACGTGACAGTTTGGATGAATCTCAAACACAATGCCGAGTGAAAGAAGAAATAAAAATAAGTAGTTTATGCTATGTGATTATATTAATATAATGTTCCAAAAAGGGTCAAGCTATTCTATGGTGTTGCAAGTCAAGAGAGTGGTTTTCTTAGGGGTGGGGCGGTGCTGGGTGTCTGATATGATAGCCTGAGGTTTCTCAACCTTGACACCATTGACATTTTGAGCTGAAATTTTTTTGCTTTGGGGAGACTATCCTGTGTGCTGTAGGATGCTTAGCAGTGTACCTGTCCTGTACCCACTAAATGCCAGTAGTACCCCCGTTGTTGTGACAGCCATAAATGTCTCCAGACATTGCCAAATGCCCTCTGTGGGGCAATATTATTCCCCACTGAGAATCACTAATGGATCCCACATGCCTACCACCCCCTAGATATTCAATAAATACTTATCGAAAGAATGAATGAGTTGAGAGCTATTTAGTATCATACATCTATATAAAATAATTTTTATCTCAAGAGGTCCTTCTGCCCTTTACGAATTATAAATATAATACAAGTTTCTTCCACGAGTTAAAGGTAAGCAGTTCAAAGGCCAAAGACAACACTCATTCAGCAAAAAATAAAGGGACAAAAAAATTTAGGTCAAACCAAAAACCAATATCATATGCAAATAAAACTCTTTGCAGCAGTTTCTAAATTCAGAATCCCTAACCTGAAATTTTACTGCAAAGTTTTAAAAAATACAATAAAACAAAGGGCTTGAAATGAGACCATTTCGTTAAAATGTTAATTTTGATAATCACGGCATCATTTATTTAGATTTTTGACGTAATAGCCTAATATTCTTCACAAAGAAAAGCACAGCGTAAGCTTTAAATACATTCAGTAAAATGTGAATTAGACTTTGCCAAGAAATCTGGTTTCTCCCTAGGTTTATATTCAAGAGATTGATTGTATGTAAGCTATTTAATTCTAAACCTAAAATTCCAGTGTGCTTTTAATCCTTTCTCTGCAAAGGTCAAATATATACCTCAGGATGCACTGCCGATTGTGTAATCGAGTTTTTTTTTTCCTCTCCCTTAAAGTTTATTAGTTATTTTCCTCTCCACCCTAATTTCCAAAAGTCAATAATTAATGTTAAAATTGCGCTAACCCCATTTTCAGCAGTCCGAACATCCTTTTCCACATGTCCACAAACGTTTGCATGAAAGATGTGTTTAAAAGATGGGTCTCTATTATAGTATTCCGGGGAGTGATTAGATTGGACACTTGTCCTTCCTTGATAAGGGAGATATGTTCAATTTCAAAACCATTTGACTCCTTCGATTACCAATTTTTTAAAAACATTGTCTTCAAGTCTTTACGGACAGATGATGTTCTAGTTTTCTGTTGCCACCCAACAAATGTAATAATTTGATAAAGTAATTTCTAATCTCATGATTCTGTGGGTTAACTGGGATTATCTAGATGGTTCTCAGTGCTGTCTCTCATCTGGCTGCAGTTAAATGACAGCTGGGTCTGGAGCCATATGACAGCTTGCTTGGTCTGGACATCCAAGATGGCCTCTTCACTCCTATGTCATTGCCTGGATTTAGCTAACACAGCTGTGGCTGACCAGGCAAGTCTCCCTCTCTCCACACTGCTTCTCCACATGGCTAACTTCCTCACAACATGGTGGTCACAGGGTTGTTGGACTTCTTACCTGGTGCTGGCTTTTCTCAGAGTGAGGATTCCAAGATACCCATGTGGACACTGCAAGACTCCTAGGATTCTTCTAACCAAGGCCAAGAAATCATGTCCTGCCGCTTTCACAATATTCTGTTTGTCAAAAGTAAGTCACAGAAGTAGTCTAGATTCTCGGGGGAGGAGACGACACAAAAGCGTTAATACCAAAAGGTACGGTTCATTGAGCGCCATCTTTGGAGCCTCCATATTGCAGATGCGAAAAGACGAACAGTACAGTCATCCCATTTTTAAGGGTAGACTCTTTAACAGATTGCTTAATAAAGGTCTTCCTTAAATTCTCTTCATTTTCCCTTTGGCTACTGAACTGGCGGGCTTCTTGGCTCAGCAAAAAAATGGTAACAGGAAAGATGTTGTAGAACTGGTAGAAGCCAAGTCAGTGCTACTGGACAAGTGAACTTTGGCGCATCTCCTCTCTGTCTTTATTACCCTGATGACTATGGTGGCTTCATTATGCCCATTTTCTTCCTCAGCATCCCCTGAACATAACTGAGATGTTCATAAATAACAAATAATCTTATTCCTCTCCTTGACGGTTTTCAAAGTAAAGGCAAGGTTCAGTGACAATGGGTCGAGTGTTAGTGTTTCCTAAAGTCTGCGACAGATCACACTTGGCCGTCATGCGTATACCTTGTTTGAATGCTTGGTCATTCACCAGCCATTTCCATTCTCTCCGACTAATGGCTTCCATACCTGTTAGGCATTGATGCAGTGGATAATTACAAACTCTATTTAGAGTCTCGGAAAGGTCAACTAGATGAAGTGTTAAACCTCCATTCCTAATCATCCTATGGCGACTTTTCTGAAAATGAAGGGAAACAATATTTCCTCCAGCTTTGGCAGCAATTGACTGGGCTGAATATGTTACGGCCGGTTATTGATGTTCTTAAAATCTTAATGTTCTTTTTACATCTCAAGGTTCAGATAGGAAGAGAAAATAGAAGGCATCCCAGTGGCTTCATAATTTCCTAGGTTTGCAGAAAGGCTCTCTGAGCAAAGCGTCATTGGAGAAATGCCATTAATTGGTTGTTCTTATTTCCTTCAACGGTAGCTGTCCACCACAGAGAGTTTAATGGCTGAGAAGCACTAGCTTGCAGAAAAGAATATTTTTCTAATCTCTTTGGAGAACTCTGAAGTACAAGAAGAAAGAATCTTATGTGTGCATGTATTTACCTTAGAAGTGAGAGTTCAAATACCCCTTCCCTGTGCCTCGCCACCTCTTTCCAAATAAAAATACCGTACATCAAGCATTTGAGTTACGTGAGAATGTCATTTTACAGTTATAAAATCCTTTCATAGCTAGCCCTAAATAACCTCTTCGTGTTGCCTTTTAAAAGTGTAGCCTTTCAGCCTTCATAGATTGATACTTTCACTTTTGAAGTTTAAAATCTCGTAGTTGTTTGGACTTCTTTTTGTTTTGTTGTTTGTTTTTTTAACAAGATGCACAAATGTTAACGTGAAATATCTTCCTATATATTTTAGTTGTTTCGTTTTTGTTTTGATTTGTCTTCCCAATCTCTGAGGACATCTCGATGCTCTTTGCAACTCTGTCAAATTCCTATCAACCTCCGAGTTGATCAAGGGATCAATTTGGTTGGTCTAAAAGGGAAACATACACTAGCACATGCCGATATGGTTACATATTGCAGTATTAAAATCATGCACATATAAAGTGCGAAAGGCAGTTAAAGAAAGCTGCCAAACGATGCTGCTTCAAGAAAAAGACAGCACGAGCTTTTAGCTTCATCGATGAAACGGATTTTAATACCGAAAGCCTAAATCTGAGCTTCTTCCTCGCGTCGCTTTGCTTTCTGCAGCAGAATCACATCCAGTGAAATTTAAAACGGATGCGATACCAAAGCATGACCTGCAACCACTGATGCTGAGGGTCCCAAACATGTTTCCAGGGACTCTCCATCCAAAAAAAAAGGTTAAGCGAAGATTTTTTGTTAAAGAAATGAAGAGGAATTGAAGGCAAATTTGATAGGAGTGGCTTAGGGTTTGTCAGATGTTATTTTCCTCTGTGGCTCAGCATTGTGATTCAGGGATTCAAATGATGTTTTTGACAAACTCAACCACTTAAAAAATATTGGCACCGCAATTGGAAATTATTCTCAAAAGTAGAAAATTTACCTGGAATTTATTATGAAATAATACTTCTCTAAATGTGCTTCTAACTGGATTTTTAAAAATCTTTGGCTGTTTTAGGCCTTCAGAAAATGAAGTTATCTGACTAATGGAATGTGGCGTGTTCCATTCTGAATTCTAAGCTTTCTGGTGAGGCTGTTTTAAAAGAGCTTAGATCTTTTTCTTTTTTTCCTCCTAGAATCTTAGTGTTAGGAAGTCTAAAGGATACAAAACATTATGAAGTTAATTCTTCTTGTGTGGCACGTTATAATCAAAAAATTGTAGATGAGAGAAAACAGAAGAAAAGTATGTCTCCAGTCCAGATGACAAATAACATACTGAAATATTTTATTTCAATTCAGATAACTTCATTTATTCATTAAACAATAAAATTAAAATCAATCTAGTTTATATTTCAGGCAATTTATAGAGAATTACTATAGACGGAAAGACTTAAAGTGCCATAAATATAAGATATATTTTGAAAAATGTTTTCAAATTAATACAGTATACTGAGTAATGCTTCTTCCTGATGTTCTTGACCAAAAAAAAAAAAATCTGTGTGAGCTGAATTCGTGGGTGGAAACTACTTTTGAGATACTTATAGTTTCCTCATTTATGAATCTCCTTGTTAGTGTGGCAGACAGAATTTAAGATGGGCCCCAATAATCCTTCCTTCCTGCTATTCATAGCTCTGCATATTCCCCGCTCTTTTAGTATGTGTAGGACCTGTGACTTGCTTCTAACCAATAGAATAAGGCAAAGGTGTTGGTATATCACTTCCATGATTATGTAAGATCGTAATTTCCATCTTGCCAGCAGACTCTCTCCCTTGCTGGTTTTGAGGAAGCAAGTCACCATATTGGGGAGGCCCACATGGCAAGGAACTATGGGTGGCCTCTAGCCAACTGCAGCAAGGAACTGAGGCCGGTGGTTCAGCATCCCAAAAAGGAATCTAATCCTGTTCAAAATCACAGAAGTGAACTGGAAAGTGGAGCCTTCCCAACCGAGGTTTCGGCTCAGACCCCAGCCCTGCGCGGCGCTTTAATTGCAGTCTCATGGGAGAACTTGCAAAAGATGACCAAGTTAAGCCATGCTCATTCTGCTGACTCTTAGAAGCTGGGAGGTAATGTGTGTATTTTGTGGTAATTTGTTATGTAGCACTAGCTAACTCGTAAAGTTAGTATCTGTGGTAGGACAGAATGATGATTCCCCCCAAGATGTCTATGTTCTGATCCCTAGAGCCTGTGACTGTGCAGATGTGATTCAGTTAAGGATGGGGTGGTTAACCAGGGGGAGCCAATGCAATCTCAAGGGTCCTTATAAGTGAAAGAGGAAGGCGGGTGAGTCAGGGGGAAATTGGAAGATGCTTCACTGCCAATTTTAAAGATGGAGGAAGGGGCCATGAACCGGGGAATACCAGAAGTCTCTAGGAACCGGAAAAGGTTCCAGAATGAATGCAGCCATGCTGACACCATGATTTTAGTTTAGTGAGGTCCATTTCAGACTTTTTACCTTCAGACTTGTAAGGAAAGAAAATTTATATTGTTTTAAGTGACTTAGTTTGTGATAACTTATTATGGCAGCAATAGGAAACTAATACAGTGTCTATGCCTTTTTTCTTAGCATCTAAGGACAAATGGCCTTCTTCACGGGTTCGTCTACTCCTAGACGAACTGGAGCCGTGAATATCTGCTTCCGTTTCTAGCAGTGAACAAATAAATACCGTGCCACTGAGCGTTGCTCTAGAGAAAATTAGCATTTCCCACAGCCTCGTGCTAATGTTTATCTTTCAATTGTTTCTTCTTAGGGGTCTCAGCACTCACTGTCTCAGTCAAGGATTGTTTGGGTTCAAAGAATATAATCTATTCAAGTAAGTGTTTAAGTGAATAGAAATTGGGAGTAAGTGTAGCAAGTAAGTCTCAGAGGATGGAATCATAATGCAACCGTGTTCTGTTTGCTTATTGCGTGTTCGTAACAGCTCTCCAAGGCCAGTTCTGACTTAGCCCTCTATGAAACCTCAGGCAGGCCCGTAAATGTATGAAGCAGGTTTGAGAAAATTCTCCAAATTTTCCAAATGTAGCCTCTACTCTACAGGCGCGTGCTGCTGACGCCAGCCTGTCCCCTTTGCCTTTTTTTAAAAATTAAGTCACGGGTCATATCCCGCAGTGAATAAGGAGTTTCAAGTCCCAAACTCTTATTTTTAGTACCTCCTTTGAAAGTCCTACAGTACTCTGCTTGGCACGTCACAGTGATCAGCATCTATTGGCTTGAAGCTTCAGCTGAATCTGCTTTAATCATCTTAGCATCCTGTAAAATATAAATACATGTGGCTTCGATCTTTTTTCCTCGTAGGATGGGATCAGGCATCCTAAGGGACCCAAAGCACTGTGGAGTATATTCTTCTTATCTGGCAGGTGATAATTAGGTACTTACAGATGCTAGAAAACAAACAAACGTCCACTCCCAGAACTGCTGATAGATATCATACTGAGATATTTTACATGAATTATTTTATTTCTAACAGAATGGTGATCAACCAGCCCTCAGGAATGGTGGCAACCAGGACTGCTCGGGGGGCCACCAGCATCTGTAACCTTTACTTCTACTCAGCCTCGTAGATGACTTGGCCCTCAACTCTCCTTGACCGTGTCTCTTAGTTCTTCTGGAGAGAGGAATCTGTTTGTCTCATTCCAACACTGGGGGCCAATCAGCTGTGCTCAGATGATGATGTCGGAGGACGGACTTGGGCAGAAGAGACCAGGCAGGCAGGACAAACAGGCCCACTACCACGCGGTCACACTCACGCGTTCTTCGGTCGGTAGAGCCACATCCCATTTCTTATCTGCTGGATGCTTCTTGTTTCCTGTGAACGAGGGAAACGAGTGAGGGCTCAGAAGCAGTGCCTTGCTTCTGTTCATGGTACTTCTGTATATTTGTCCCTCTTATAGAGATAGCTACATGGGAAACAGTGGGAGCCCAGGGACTGTGTTAAAGCCACCTAGGTTTGGCTCTGTGGGATGGGCCTGAGGACCTGGGATGCTGGTTCTCCACTGTCTTGGTGAGCACATTCAGAGTTACTTTAAAGATCTCCAAGAGCCACCACCCCTTAGATAGTTTATAAATTTGCTGACATGTCACTACCCCACATTGCATCTTCCTTCAAGTTACGAATTTTATTTTAAATCACAGGTACAGGGAGTTGAATCGGTCAAACTCATAAATTCACAATACAAAATGATCATCATAGACCCATGCAAGGCCCCTCTCTGGTTTTATTTATTTATGTTCACACCCGCTCCCATCTCCCCTAGGAGAAAACTGTTATATTTAGTGTGTATCCTGTCATTTTTGATTGCATTCTTCTAATCCTATTGTGGCTGTTTTGCGCACATGTATTTTGAGCCTGTGTAAATTGCATTATATATTTCACACAGTTTTGCATGTAGCTCCACATGTTGACACACTCACCAGCGATGCATGATTGTGCATTTTATCCATTGACTTCTTTGATCACGCTGTTGCTGTATTGCCCCATCTAATGGGAATACTGGCTGTCTGCTCCAGTTACTGGGGCTCTCTGCCACTGTTTGGGACCTCATGGGAGCAGATGGGCCGCTGTCAGCAGTGCACTGCCCTCCCCACCGTCGTCATCATACTAAATGTTCCGAGTCTTTCTCGAGTGTGTTGAGTTCCAGTCCTCCTTCCCCTCATCCACTGATCCCTGCCCCCCAGCCCTCTCCTCCGAGCCGATACCCACCGCCTCTGCGACAAGTCGGCAGAACATGATCCAACGCAGCCAGCCATGAGTGAGCCAAACCACAGAGCAGCTGGCACCGGAAATGTGATTTCTAGTGGCTTCTCCAAGGGCACAGCCCTGCGGCAGACCCCTGTTCGCTTTATTCGTTTAGGAAGTAAATCGCAAAAGCAGGGAATTAATTACAACCTGAAGAAGGAAAAGTCAGCTTCTCCTCAACAAAGTGACAACTGACCTTTCTCCTACTCATGATAAAAAGAGGAACAAAGGAAGGAAGGAAGAAAAACTATTATAACCCATAATATGATTTTTCCCCAAGGGTTCGTGTTATTTGAAAGGTTTGGGTTAGTTGGAGGAAATTAAATAAACCGTTATATTACATTGTTGTGCTTTTAGCTACAAAGTGTTCCCTATGGTGAACAACGTTTCCCGTGAGTTGCCGTCAGAAATATTTATCTGCCCAAGGTCCACACAAAATGAATTTTGCTGGGAAGCTGTTTTTACATAAAAAAAACCTACAGTGACATTTTCTTTCATGATGCTCACCCTGACAAGATAATGATGTTCAATGAATGGCTGGAATTTTTCAAAATCTCTCCCCCTTACAGAAAATCACACCAAAAATTTTTCAGCAGCTATAGGAAAATCGGAAAGGGAGAATCAATTTTGAGAGCAGCGAAAAGTGTGAAGAGTCTGAGATGATGTTTCTAAAACCAACCTTCCCTCTGCGAGTTTTATTTTAGGGCCCTGCTGTTGTGCATTGCAGATAATATCACCCGACGAGAACCGCGTGGGAAGAAGCTTCAGTCGGGCTGTTTGTTAACACTGGGTGAACACTTGATTCTGGTTTTTTCCGTGGTCTGAAAGCCCACTTCGGAGCCATTTGGTTCTTTGCCCTGTGAGCCCAAGGAACTTTCTCCAACACATCACACGTTGTATTTCAAAAGAACACCGTTACTGCGGCAGTTCAGGCTCTGCGCCTTTCATAAATATGTTTGTTTTTCTGTCTTACAGAAGCTGCAAGGAATCGATACTCCTGACTGTCATTCAGCCTTACCCTGTAAGTGTCCTGTGAGTAAGAGTGCCACCGTATGATCTCGGTCTTCTGGTCTCCTCCTCCCGCTCCAGTAAAACCACGACGACGAATAACAGCAGAGAATAATAGCACGCATTTGCAATATGAGTCCAGGATTCTTGATTAGTCGTATTTTGTACAAACCCAATCATTGGAGAGAAAAGAAAATAATGCATTTCCTAAATATCTGGAAAATCAGCTCTTCAGTCCTATGTGACTCTTACATCTGGAAATGACACGAAACTCAAGACTTTCTTGTAGTTTCCAGTTTAAGAATCATAAATCTAATGGGAATATCTAATTGTAGGAGGTCGAAGTGGGATTGTTTTTCTTACCCCCATCTAAATCATTTGGTAGGGAACTGGATATTTCATGAGACTTACTTTAAAGGTGGTTATTGGAGGGAATCTGGTCATCGTAATTTCATTCAACAGCCTCAATCAGGAGGGAGGAAGTGATTAAAATCTTACTGTCTTCAGTCCCCATGGTTTTTTGAACAAACGACTTTATCATGATGTAATCCACCTATTACGAAATTCACCCATTTTGAGCATACACTTCAGTGATCTTTATAAAATTGAGGTACACAGCCATCACCACAATGACAGGACGTAAGGGAATCGAGATTTGAGATCCAGTTGCCAGCAGTACAGCAGGCGATTCCCACACCTGCTCAGAACTCCAGTTTCCCATCTGAATGAGGAGAATGTTAAACCCTATCCCAGGGCCACCCTGCTCCTCTATCTCCTGAGTCCACGATTCCTTTCACGGAAAGCAGAGCCGGTCCGTTTTTAGATGGTTTCAGTTAACCCACATGTCACTCACACTTGCCTCAAATCTACCCAGACTTCTTCATTTCTCTGCAGTGAACAAATTCATTTTGGTAAAGCCAGTGTAAATGATGTATACAATAAGCAAGCAATTGAGCAATTATAAATTCCCAGTGGAACTTCAGGTTGACATTGTCTTTTCTGGAAAATCTCTCCCCACTTTATAACCTAGTAGCAGTGCAAGATCTGAACCATTTGACTCCGAACGAGGTTCTTTTTGCAGTATTGGCTAACATTTTGCCCATGCAGTAAATTTAGAGAGAGGAGTTTTGCCTTTAAGTTAAGGGTTGTGTCTTATGGCTCTGCTTGCTGTCTTTGCCATTTGAGTCTGCGTGACTTGTTATTCATATGAGTGAGTACTCATTACTATCGCTGAGTCATAGAACTTTCTTTTAACACATAATCTGGAATTTTCTGGACGTTCAGGTGGCTCTTGCTGTTGTGCTACATTGAAAGTCAATATTTAGCCACAACATTTAGGAGCACGTTCTTACGTTGGGCGTTGCATGTTCTTATGGCTACGCCTCTGCTCTTTGGTCCTTCTCTCCTTCTGGGTCATTGGAGATGAAGTCTCATCTTTGACTTGCCTTTGCCCGGCCCTCCTTCCTGAAATGCCCACCACGTATTCCACCCACGACCTCCTCAGCCTATTTAAATCCTTCTCACCTTTCAAGTCTCAGTACAAATTCTAAATGCTGCCTTAGAGTTTCTCAATATTGGCCCTGTTGACATTCGTGCTGGAGAATTCTCTGTCTTCGGCGCTGCATTGTGCACTATACGGGGTTCAGCATCATCCCTGGCCTCTACGCACAAGATGCCAGTAGCAGTTCTCTCTGAGTTGTGGCAACGAAAAATGTCTCCAGATAGTGCCAAAGGTGCCCTGGGGAGCAGAATGTCCCCTACTTGGGAATGACTGCCCTACCTAAAGTCTTCCCTTACTTATCTAGCCCGGAGAGGCTCTTGCCTCCTGTTTCAATTGAAATGAAAGAGTTGAAATCCCAAAGTTACTTAAATAGATACATTAAATGTAGAGAGGAGAGCAGATGGGAGAAGAAGAAATTGCAAATTTTTACCTATATTTTTGTGTTTGGATTTTCCTACAAGCAAATTGCTTTTTTAAAAATAAATTTAATTGAGTTTTATTTATTTGCTAAACATTCTCTTGGTAGTCAGGATTGACATACAGAAACAGATGACTGGCCAGACCAAAAGAAAGTCCATAGATTTTACTTTTATCATTGACAGTAAAAATTAGCACTTTAATTTCTCTGCAGCTTGCTGGCCAGCATTTTTTATGTTGTATGTCTTCTGTATAATAAGGTCCAGTCAAGACAGAAAACCAGCGTTTATACCTTCTTGTCACACTCCATGTGGGCTCAGGGCACCCCAACATGACCCGGTCACAGAACTCAGTCTCCAATGAGGCCCGGGGAAGGGGGCCTGGTAGAAAACCATAGGATCCTCAAAATTCTTTGATGAGAAAGATTTCTTAACAGGTTGCCACATTATATTTTAAGTAATATGCAGGGCTCTCTCTCTTCACCATTTTTCCTTTATTTCTTAGAAAAAAAAATCGTGGAAATGCAGAAGCAGAAAAATATGTCAGCAAATCTTTTCCCCAGAAACAACCAGTAAATATTTGGCTTGCCTTTGCCCGGCCCTCCTTCCTGAAATGTCCTCCTTCCAAGTCTTGTTCTATGCCTTGTCAGTAGCCCACATCATAATGTATGTACAGTTTTATTTTGCCTCTTCCACTTAACGTATCAAGCATTTTCCCATGTCATTAAGAATTCTACATGAGCATCATATGCATGGCTGTAAAACATTACATTGAACTGATATCCACTTAAGCAACTGCCTATCATTGAGCCCTTCGTAATGTCTTTAATGTTTTGTTACTGTAAATAACTCTGCAAAGAACATCTTCGTGTATAAATCTTTGTCGATATTTAGTTGTTTTTCCTCTGTACAGAATTTTAGGAGAATTTCTGAGTTACTCATGAATTTCATTTGTTTGGTTCTGACACACTATCATCTTTCCTTATACGGCTGCTATTTTTTATTACAGAACTTTCTTGGCTAGCTCCTTCTTTTCCTTCCCACGGTTCCCAAGTCCAGAACTTCCAGAACTTCCCAGTTCAACCTTACCTGAGACAGAGTATTTAAAAAGTCTCTGTAACCTCCCCTCACACAACCCCAACTCAGTGGGACTTGGGCTAAGTCATTATCGGTTCTGGTGTCTCTGAGCTACCATGATTCACATTCCCTCAGGTTCCTTCTAGGCCGAAGAGCTGAGGGACCTGCTTGCCCTCCTCTCACTTCCTGCCTACCTTCCAGTGTGTTCTACATACCTGAGGGGTGGCTACTCTCCTCATAGAAGCCCCAGTATAGCAGATGCTATCAGAACTGGGACCATATTCCTTTGGAATGTGTCATGCCAAGCTTGTCAGCCCAATTTCCAGCTGAGAGCACCAGTGATTCTTTGCCTGTGTGCTTTTTATGGCCACAGGAACATGCTCATGGAGCAGTCCAGAAGTGTTGAGGAATTATCACTTCTGGAAGAGCAGCCGTTTCATCGCTGATTGACAAATACCCCAGCCCCTTCTCTCCTCACTACAGCTCCCGAGGCTGTGGTCTGCCTTGTTTTCCGAGGCTGTTGGTAGGGTTAAGCTCCAGTTGCTTACAATAGTGCCTAACAACAATAAATGCTTTATTGGCTTACTGCCCTTCCCTACGGCCCTTCCCCTGCTTACTCACCATGCTTCCTGGGAGCACCTCCCAGATCTGCGACTTGCTTGTGCATCTTTGTCCTAGGGTCTGCTCTGAGGGGGCTCCAAGTAAGTTATCCAGTGATAACTGGGCTAGTTAGTCTTCACCAAACATTCCCTCAATGCCTACTGTATAATAGGACTGTAGGGATTGCAAGTTCAAGACCTTACACTTCGGTTTTAGAACTTAATCCTGTCTATGTAATTTTTGTTCAAAAGATGTTCTAGTCACTTCTAAGAGCATCTAAAAGCATCAGGAGGATGCCACACATTTATCGTGACCACCTTGGCGACAGCAAATTTTGAAAGAGGTGCAGGGGTTGATTAGAGACCTTCTAATCTTAAAATTAATTAACAGCAGGAGGATCTGATTATTCTAAATGGTAATTACTTGTCATTTCCACCAAAGGATATGAAGTGCTTGTGATCAGCACCTACAGGTCTGCATTTTGCTAAGAATTAATTCATCGGGGTTTTGAGTGGTTCACATTGTATATTTTTTGAGCCTCAAAGAGAGATCCAAGTTAAAACTGCAGTCATGACTGGTTTACCTTCCCCATGTATCACAAGTAACTCCAACCACTGGAATAAGCCACTCCTTTGTCGATTCTAATTGACTAAACTTCAGACTTGAAGAGCTATGTTTTTAGTATCAAAAGTCATTTTAATTATTATCAAAAATAATGAAATAGTCACAAATTCAGAATAAGAAAAATGCACTAGTATGGATTCTTAACGAGACTTTTATCCCAAGTCTGTTGACTTCCAAATATGTATAAAATAATATTTACTTAACTCCCGTGGCTATCTCGTTTGCTTTCAGGTTTTCTTAGATTACCAGGTTTGTCATTAGGGCGTGATAAATAAATATGGAAATGAGTCTACAGGAGATGGGTGTCCTATATAGCTATGGAGAGAAGACAGACTCGTCCCCAGTTTAACAAGTTCTGCATTATGGGGCCACTTACTTTCGGGGAAAATAACCATATATACTTCCATGGGGACATCATTGCATTCTAAGATTACATATCAAATGAAATGCATGAAAAAATGAAGTTCTGTTAAATATACTTTTTATCGAGACAAGGAATTATGTAGAACAATTTAGAAAATATGGTAAAATATTACATTAAAGAATTCAGATGCATAGAGAAATCCACCTCGGTCTCTGGTACATTGAACATGTGAAATCATCCTTCATTCCCAAACGATGCTGGAAAAGTGGGGTGTTACCACATGCTGACGTCTCATCTAATTAGTAGTGTCTGTTCAGAGTACCTTTATTACAGCCCCTTCACTTGTGCTAAACTCATCATGCCAGTGTAAATATCGCTTGCTTAAAATCATTGACAGAGAAGAATGTTTTCCCTTCAGCTAAAAAAATGGAACATCAAAAGCAAATGAACTCACTACTATATGATTTGGTCGTTAATCATTACTAAACTTGACCTATAATTACCAAGATACCGATGAGAACACCACTGTCACGTCATGTCAGCTGTGCAAGAGGACTTTTAAAGTCATGTTGAGCATGTTCAGAGCTGTTCTTTTTGAGGAGCAGCCATTCGGAGTTTTAGGGGAGTGTTTTCTTTTCTTTTGGTTTTTGGTTTTTGATTTTTGGTTTGGTTTGGTTTGGTTTTTTAAGGGACAGTCATTCTCTTAAAACGTCTTGCTTAAGTGAAGGAGTGAAGGCTCCAGAGGCTGAACCATCCATCCATCTATCCAGGCCTGACACTGTGGAGGGTAGAGGGGAACTTTCAGAATAACACGATTCCCCCAGTATTAATGCAAAATTCCACCCCAGAATATACCTGCCCGTTTTACTATGTTTTTTTTTCCAACAGTGATTTTGTTTTAGTATAGTGTTTTACATTATTCTAGTAAAAAAATACTCTATTATTATGTATTATATGCACATAACATAAATCTACCATTTTAACAATTTAAAAGGGTACGATCCTGTGGCATTAGGTACATTCAAAATCTTGTGCAACCATTGGCACCATCTAGCTGTGGAACTTCTTCATCACTCCAAAGGAAAAGCCATACCCCGTTCTACATCGCCCCGCCCCCAGCCCCTGGCAGCCACTAATCTCCTTTCGTCTCTATGGACTTGCCTGTTCTGGACATTTCATATAAAATGAAATCAAATCCTACAATATGTGGCCTTTTGTGTCTGGTTTCTTTGAATTGATGTTTTCGAGGTCCATCCATGTTGTAGCATGTATCATAACTTCATTCTTTTTATGGATGAATAATATTCCATTGTATGGATGGACCACATTTTACTTATCCATTCAATCATTGTTTTTTTCACTTGGTCTCAAGTATACTTGTATTTGATAAAGATGAGAATCCTTTTTTTTTTTTTTTTTTTTTTTCATTTTACTTGAAAGTCAAAGTACGGGACACCCTAATTGGCTTTTGTGCCTTGAGATTAATGCAATACACCAAGTTTGAGCGTCTGTGTTGATTCTAGAGTCAATTACTAGAATTCTTTACACAACAGCCTCAGTCTCTTAGTACTATATGTATTTGACCATTTTAATCTATAAAATAGCAATTGTATGATTCAAACTAAATATTTACCTCCATATGAGGTTCAATAGAGAATCCAATTCTTTTTAAAAATAAACAAATAGTGCAGACACCTAGATATGAGTTCCATTCCCCTCAGGTTTTATTAAACTTATGCAACAAGGATGATTCTCAGATGCAGTAAATTTACCAAGATGATGCAGCGCGGGATCGCAGCAGCCTTCTAAGCAGGATTTCCCATCACACTTGCAGTTTTAGAGAAAGAGGAACTGCATCGCTCAGCCCTCTTTCCAATACAAACTAGTACAAAGAACCTGTAAGAAAAGGCAGAATATGAGATTGACTTTCAATTGTAAGTCAAGACTTCCTCTGTACCCTGCCCAGTAAGCCCCTAGGGTCACAGGTTACCAACAAGAGGCTAAAACTCAAGTTTGGGTACATAAAGTGCGCGCACGCACGTGCATGTGCGTGTGCGTGTGTGTGTGTGTACTTGCCCGCTTACGTGCCCATGTGTCCTTAATGTGAACAAAAATGGGATTATCTGTCATTTTCGACCAATCAGTGGCTCTTCTACACCTTTTAAAATGCATAATTAGTGATCAACTCATCATAAGCCCAACATTAGATTTGACCAGCAGCTAGCCTTCCACATGGTACTCGAAGTTATGTATTAAAAGCAGGGTTTAGGCACTCTGACAGCCATCATTTAAAAAGATCCTTGGAAATGTAAGAACATGGAACGTGCTGTTTATAGTTCTGATCTGGTGACTAGTTCAAACTTAGTTATGAGCATTTCAGGGTTTCGATTGCATCTATAATTTCTATTTCATCCTTGAATTGGGCATGTACTAAAAAGTCAAAAATATTGCATATCTGGGAGGATAAAGATAGAAAACAAGGTTTGCATGATGTTACCAATAATCAGGTAAAACGTTTTCTTTCTTTCTTTTTTTTTTTTTAGTCTCCCAAATCAGCATTTATTAGTGCTGCAAAAAAGGCCAGATTAAAGTCCAACCCCGTCAAAGTGCGCTTCTCCGAGGAGGTCATCATCAACGGCCAGGTGTCGGTGAGTTGACAGTCGCCTGCTTGGGACACAGAGAGAGTCACTGAGACACTGAGCAAAGCCAGTACCCCACTGGAACGATCAGTCGGAAACTGGTGGTTAGACTGGACAGGGGTGTGGAATCTCAGGTGCATAAAGGCCTTGAACAATCACCAGAATCCGTAGGAGTCCAGTATTTCCTTGAATGCTTCCAGCGTTAGAGACCTCACTATTTTACAAAGGAGTCTTTCCGATTTGAGGTCACTGACATAGCCTCCAGTTGAGTAAAATATGGCTCTTTGAAACTTCTATTTCTTCCCATTCTGCCATCTAAGCTTTCTTTCATTACAGCCCTTTATGGATTTTGAGAAAGGTATTGTGTTTCTACTAGTTTTTTTCCTTACTCAAAATAAAATGTCTCTATTCTTTCAACTAATCGAACTGGAAAGAAGTTAAAATGATAGAAAACTTTCATGTATGCAAACAGAAATAAAGAGATACTGCCCAGATTTCCATCAATAGGTCTTGATAGAAATCATTTTTGCTCAGGTACATAATTGATCTTCAAAGAAAATAATGCAAACATTATTTTCAAATTTTTCCAAAAAAATCTAGCATAGTGTTTTTAGTTGTTAGAAAGCTGTCATCTAACACACTAATATTTTTTGGACCTGTGAAATGCCAACTTTTTTTTGGTTGAGGTTTTGCTGTTGCTGTTGGTGTTATTTAAATAAACTTATGAGGGTAAAATCTCATCCATGCCATGCTTGTATGGGTCACAAACTCTTCCCTGAGTGTGGTCCTACATCTGAATTCGAAGATGTACTCCTGCGCATCCAAGCGCCTTCCTAGCTCAAGCTTGCTGACCTGTGTCTGCCCACTTGGCATACGGGGAGTCAACTGACCAATCAAACTATTGTGATACTTGAGGGAGGTGGCCTAAGTCTGACATTGAGTTGCCCTGTGAGCGTTTTTGCTGTGTTCTTATCTTCCCAATAGCCATCTCTCATCCTTTCCCCTCTGCACCCCCTCCATTCCATCATACTCACCTCATCAGACCCCGTCTCTCTGGGTGCAGTTATCCTACAATACCATTTCAGAACAAGACTGTCCCAGCTTAAGGCTGGAAGAATCCTGTCACAGAAGATTCACTGTGTCACAGAAGGTCATGTGAAACTTACCTCATCTTTTCTCGAGCTTCCGATCATGAGATCAGGCAATCGGTTTATGCATCTGTAGAGAGACTATGACTGTAGAAGCTGCTGTGGCGGTTTCACTTTGTCCCGGGAGAGAACAGGGCTTGTCCGAGGCAGCTGGTGTGTGAGCACAGCTCTGAGAGGTCGATCATCTCATGCAGCTTCTGCCGCCTCACCACTGACCTGTGTATGGCAGGGACATTCAGTCACGTGTCCGCTCCTCAGCCTTTGTGACCATCTTCACTTCCAGTCTGCTCTTGCTCTTCCAAGTCACTGTGCGTCATTTCTCCTGGACTTGGAGCCAAACGAACTTAAAGAACTGGGTAGCAGGAAAGTCACGTGTGAAGTCCACAGGACTGGGAAGGAGAGGGAGGAAAAGTCTTTGGAAGAAATAGACAGTGAAAGACGTGGAGGCTGTTACGGAAATACTTAGGGGCTGAATTCTCATGGACTAACTGTAGGACATTAGCGAGCCTCTGAGCATGTCCTCTTCGGTTTCCTCATCGGTGAAACAAAAGGACGTATGGTTTCATGATTGCTTGGTTCCCCCTTCACTCCTGAGACTTCATGACCAGCTACACGTGGGTAATGCAGTTTGCTCCAAGGATTCGTGGAGCTCATCCAACATATCTTCATTCTCTCCCTTTCATCTCTCCTTACTTCTGATTACAGAGAAAACTCAAAGGAATGCATTTCTGTTGTTTACTTTGGATTGTTTCATTCATGTCTTTTTGAGTTATTTTTAAATTATGTTCTGTTTGTTACAGACTTAATGTTTTACTCCATTAACACACTAACCCATTCCTTGTATGTCTCCCATGAGTTGGAAGAACGTTCTTAAATGAGCTAAAAATCGTTTCACAAAATAACTTTACATCTGAAGCTGATTAATGCTTGTGGTTCACTGTTATGACCTCTACCAGGTCCAAAAGGCATCGCATCAAACATCACTGCTGTTTCTCGTTCTGCTTGGGACATACAACTCTGCTAAAGTCTGAGCTTATAGCCCCAAACACTGGCTTAGTTACAAAGGAAGTATTTCTGTAATCGTGTTTGCCAATGGGAAACCTTGATTTAAAAATTTAAAAAAAAAAAAAACCATCTGATTGATTTTATGATGAGAAAAGTTCTTTTATTTGAATCCACTGAGTTAGTTACAGCTAGAAAAGAAGAATTTTTCTATGAATAACTGAACTCAGATATCACCAAAGGGACACTTTGCTTGGCTTAGAGAGTTCAATTGTTTTTTTGTTGTTGTTTTTTTTAATGTTGCGTTAAAATAAATTATAGATATATGTGGCTGCTGCAATTCAGCTGACTTAAACCTCTCCCTCTTGTTTTGTTGTTGTTAAACAGGAAACAGTTAAGGATAATTCACTTCTTTTTATGCCAAATGTTTTGAAAGTCTATCTGGAAAATGGGCAGACCAAATCATTTCGCTTTGACTCCAGCACCTCCATAAAGGTAAGAGGTTCTGCCAAACTCTACCCAAGCACTGCCAGACAGGAAGTGAAAGCTGCACCGTGAGTCATGCACCTTCTTTCAGAACTGTTTATTTATGAGATTTTTTTTTTGTTACTTCCGAATAAGGTAGTGTGTGACTACTTAAAAACAAACCAAAACAGAAAAGCTTAAACTAAGAAGTTTCTGCTGTGTGCGTGTGTGTGTTGCGAAACAGTATAATACGCTATCAGTGATGAACCACTACAGTTAGTCATTTTAATGCAACTGCAGATTAATTAAAATAGAATGACTGTCACCAAGAAGGCTTGGCGCCCTGCCCAAAGCCAGCGTGAGTTTTCAGCTATGTTAGCCACCAAGATTAAGATGTTAGCTGTTAATTGAATATCCGCTACTTTGGTGTCCAGCAAAAACAAGGGATAGAATAATGTAAAGATAACATTTACTTTTAATTACTGTAACTAATCTCATGGAAATGATGCATAAAAGGCAAAAATGAGGCATGCTTCTTAGGAGAAGAGGTGAAAAGAAGAGTCGCAAAGCAATCCTATTACAGTCATTCCCCCTTATCCATGGGGGACATGTTTCAAGATCGCCAGTGGACGCCTGAAACCACATATAGTATATATGTATACATACATACATATATATCCTATTTATTTTCCTATATAGACACGCCTTTTTACTGAAAGGAAGTACTTTATGGCTTCTTTTTGGCATAATCGAACAGCCAGGATCACTACTCTTGCGCTTTGGAGCCATTATTAAGTAAAATAAGGGTGACTTGAACACAAGCACTGCGATGCTTTGACAGGTGATCCGGTCACTGAGATGGCTACTAAGTGACTAATAGGCAGGAAGCATATAGATCCTAGAGATGCTGGACAGAGTGATGAGTCACGTCCCAGGCAGGATGGTGCAAGATTTCATTGCTCTACTCAAAACAGCACGCAATTTAAAACAAATATTATTTATTTCTGGAATTTTCCATTTAATATTTTTGGACCGCAGTGGACTGCGGGTAACTGAAACCGTGGATGAGGGGGGACTACTATATTTCAGAGCCACAGGTGAGTTTGCATGATGGGTATTATAACAAAGCATATAGGTTTTTTCTCCCATGCTTCCTTCCTGGAAAAAAAAAGTACAGAGTTTTCTTTATTGGATAAAAGTGTGTTCAGAAATTGATTGCTCCCTAATGCTCCATCAGCCTAAAATAGGCTTTCTTCAGATGCATAGTGCAAAAGATTTTATAGAAGTAAAAAAAAAAAAAAAATCTAGTAACGATCTGTACAATAATGTATCAAGAGAATATCAACTCTATGTTAAAAATGTCTATCAATAGTCAATCCCTAATTCTGTTTTTTAAATTAATCAGCATAAACCTTATGAGAGGAAGCCTTTCTGCAAAAGCCCGCTCACTGTGCATTCCAATTGTCGTGATACAGGCAAGCAGCTTGTTTTGAATTGCTTTAAATAGGTAGTGATTTAGCAGGTAATAGAGCAGACAATAAGAGTAGATTGACAGTAGAGCATTTAAATCATCCCTAAATCATTCCAGATGAAATATTAACTTCCTTCATACAAGACAGCTAATTTTAAATGGTGATGACTGAAAAAAGTTCTTTTTCTTTATTCCTACTCAAAATCAATTATAGTGAGATGTTACTCTAATTATTGATCAGCTAACTTGGGGGTCGGCCAGCTTTCTCTGGAAAGGGCTCAAGAGTAACTACTTTAGGCTTTGTGGGACATTTGATCTCCATTACAACTGCTCGACCCTGCTGTTGTCATAGAAAGGTGGACTCAGGAGGTCCTTAAGACCACTCTCGGGTTCAGCAATTCACATGAAGGACTCACAGAACTTAGCACATTGTTATACTCGCGGTTATAGTTTATTCCTGCGAAGGATACAGATTGAAATCAAGAGCAGGAAAAGGCACGTAGGGCAGCAGAGACTGGGCATAGAGCTTCAGTTGTCTTCTCCCAGTGGAGTTATGCAGACGGTCTTTTTCTCCCAGCAACAACACGCGACAGTATGCATAGAGCACTGCCAACCAGGGAAGCTCACCCGAGCCTTGGCATCCAGTTTTTTGTATGGATTGGCCACGTAGATGCAGCTGGCCACCTGCATGGCTGACTTAGGACCCAGCCCCTCCAGAGGGTGAGCCAACACCACGTGGCCCAAGGTCCTCACCATAGATCGCATTGTTACTGTAGGCTATCTGGTGTGGCCTAAGGTCCCCAGGTAAACAAAGGCCCTCCTATCAGGCGGGACACACTGAGGTCCTAGAGGTTACCTTCTAAGAGCCAGGAGTAAAGAGGCAAACCTCCCCTTAGGCAAGATGAATCATTTGCTGCATAGACAGTATGTAAGTGAATGGGCATGGCTCAATTTGACCCCCATGCCACAGTCTGCAGGCCCCTGACCTAACTAACCCATAGAGCCGTATTATTATAGCTCCCTCTCACACAATGGCTTTATTCTGTGACATTAACTGGTCAGAAAAGCTGCTTACCATCAGACCCCCTCCCCCATCTGAAGATATTGGTAAAGACTTAAATGCATTTTTTAACAAATAAATCTGAAATTAGAAAAGACTCCTATTGTTAATTCCCTCTGGCCTCTTTAGTATAGGAACCCACACTAGACTGAGTTTGATTTCCCTGAGGATGGCAGATGACAATGAGAAGACAGGAAGCAATGCAAAAAAGTTCACATGAAATTATAGTTATCTTATCTTGTACCTAACAGCCTTATTATCGCAATAGACACAGGCTGGTAGGCATAAAATGAAAATAGTATAGTTATGAAAAGGATATGACACTGTTTTATAAAATTGCTAAAATTCTTGCTACAGAGTCACAGTAGGAAAAAAGTAGTGCTATCCATTTTTTCGGTATCCTCCCAGGTGATTCAAGAGAAGGTTTTATAAAGTATGTGTCGCTACACAAAGACTGGTTTTGTTTTCTCTTTTCTGGGCCTTGAGCAAAAATTATGAAACAGAGAGTCTTTTAATGAAATTCAATATAGTGAAGGCATTTCTGTTGAATGATATTTTTTTGATGATGGTGGGTGAGTGTGGCGATCTTTGTTAGAAATTGGAAAAGGTCCACAGAGAAGAGTCAAAAACTTAGAAAGATCGGTAAAAACGAAGAACTCTACATATGGCAGGGTTTCTCTGTCTTGGCATTGTTGCTACTTTGGACCAGGTAATTATGGTGGGCGCTGTCTTGTGTATTATAGGATATTTATCAGCATCCTCTGATGCCTACCATCCCCAACCCCGTCGTGACAATCAAAAATGTCTCCAGAAGTTGCCAAACGTTGCTATGGGGCAACAAAATTGCCCCAGTTGAATACCACTGCTCTGTAGGATTTTTAGCATTTGAGTATAAATTATCTTGAAGAGAGATCGTCGACTAGTTTTCAAGCGCATGGGAAGGGTAATGGTTGAGGATGTTAGTTTTGCATCGCAGGAAGCATGTTTGTATATGGACCACCTTTCTGATCCTAAATGTTTACTCCTTAAAGGACTGCTGTCAAAGCTTGCCCAATCTACCTCCCCCGGAGATTTAAAAGAAATGCTAATATATGTATATTGTTACAGTGCCCTAACTTTGTGCCGAAATGTGCTGCAATAGATGCTTTCTGAGTGTCGATTCATTTAGTCTATGTATCTATTCAGAGGCAGGTGTTATTATTACCCCCAGTTTATAGATAGAGACGCTGAGATACCTGGAGATTAAACAACTTGCCTTAAGTTACACAACTAATACACAGTAGAGCTGAGATTAGAAACCAGACTATATCAAAGCCCACATTCCTTCCCACCAGCATACTGCGCTTCCAGCAAGGTAGGCTAGGGAAAGGCAGGGGTTTTGTAAAGGGCCAGATAGCAAATATTTTAGGCTTTACAGGCCATACAGTCTCTGTCGAAGCTAACTGCTCAGCTCTGCCAAAGGAGAGCACGAAAACAGCCATAGGCACTATTGAAATAAATAGGCATGGCTGATTGCCAATAAAACTTTATTTACCCAAACAGGCAGCGGGCTGGATTTGGTATGCAGGCACTGTTTTGCTGACCCCCGGGATGGACCGCTTTCAGAGGTGTTCCATTGCCACCCCATTTAGAAGGAAGGGGACCTAACTGACCACACTGCAGCATCTATTGACAATATTTCTAGATTAAGAGCTTGGGTAATACGTAAGCACCTCACACAGCTCTTCGCCCTGTGGCCCGTTTCTGAACTCCATAAAGATTTGGGAGTGGGAGAAGCCAGGAGAGGGTAAGAGAAAAGTCTCATTTCTGTCTCTTTTGGGATCTTTGGATCATCAAGCTTCAGAATCAACCAAAGGTATAACACGTAAAGATCTGAAGCCAATGTGTGCGACACTGTTAGGCCACGGTAGGTGGCACGGATGGGCTGCCTCGGTTTTGATCGCATGTTGTCAATGTTTCTTCTGTAAGGATGTCATCTTAACCCTTCAAGAGAAGCTTTCCATCAAAGGCATTGAACACTTCTCTCTCATGCTGGAGCAGAGGACAGAAGGGGCCGGAACCAAGCTGCTCTTGCTCCACGAACAGGAGACCCTAACTCAGGTGTGTGGGAATACACGCTCACGTGATCACGCTGCTGCTGAGAGCGGAGGCCGCTCCACCCCAGCACCCCCACACCCACCCACCTCAAATCCTTTCCGTGTATTCACCCCCACTAGAGCAAGCGCCGGCATTAATAATGGATTTTACACCTCAAGGTGATATTTCCCTTTTTGTCAGTTTTTTTCACAAACTGTCAGTTGGTCTCAGAAACAGATTTGCCATTCAAAGACTCAGCAGCCACTCTTTGGGAATATGGCTCTGTAGAATTATATTTTATATCGTTGTAATGATTTGTTCACCTGTTTTGATAACTGATCTCTTGAAACCATTCAAAGAAAATGTTTCTGAGATCCTTTAAATCAAGCTGAAATCATATCTCGTCGTTTTAAGTTCTGGGTGTAGACTTCAGACTATTTGTGGCAGCCTGAAGTCCCTGCTCCAGTCCTGCCCACTGTAAACATGTGATCCACCAATGTGTCCCAGCTCCTGGCTGTCAAGATGCCACCCCCATCTGTTCTGTGGGGAGACAAGCAGGCTGCATGGCTGCTGAATTCAGCCCTGCGCCCTGGCTTTTCCTGTGATTCCACACATGCAGAGTCTTTGTTGGATGTATAAGAGATTTCAACAAATTCCTCCCGTGGAGGAGACTTCACTGATGAGGGAACTTTAGGCTCTTAGGTTCCTACATTCCTTCTTTCTGCTCTCCTTTACCATCTGCCACGGACGAGCAGCCCATAGCCGGTCCAGTCAGCTTTGCAGCCCCACCCGCAGCCAGAAAGCCAGGTCAGTGTTACTGCCTCTAGGGATGCCCAGTATGCCTTTCAAAGTAGGATGTGTTTTCTCATTGAAATTTTTCAACTCTATGAAGTCAGCCATGTAAAGCGTAAGAATATAAATACACGTGCACACACGCATGCGCATACCGTGGGGCTCAATAAAGCTATTGCTGTATTTCTTTTGAATTTCTAAACTGCAATTCACCGAGAACTTATTTTTGCCAGATTTGTCCCCTGCATAAAAGTAGTTATAAGTACATGAAACTACACACACGTGCATAAAAATTACATACAAGTACATAAAACTACAAGTAGAACAGCCGTGTCGGCTCATGCCACCTGGTCTTAGTTTCATCGCGTTGACCTCTTTGGGGCAGGGGAGGGGGGTAAGGTGGGCGGGGAGGACTGAAGAGCTTTCACCTTCTTTCTTGGAGGCTGATGTCTTTTCATTCATTCGGCTTTGTACTAAGCACTCTTCATTGATTAATTCCCTTTTGCTGCTAAAGGAGTTAAGAAGCTAACACCTAGTAGTTGGCATATACTGTGCTGGAAAAAAGGAAAACAAATCAAAATGATCCATGGTCCTTATCCCACAGGAACCCGTGGTGCAGTTTAAGCAAACTGGAATGATGTCACGGTGTCAGAAGTTCTGGGTAGTTTGGAAACCTGCGGACTCCAGATTTAGCACATAGGCTGAGACTTCTGTCTTCCTACTTTCCAATGAGATGTCATCCAAGGTTGACATCGTCATGCTTCCCCTGCTACACTCAGTCTGGAGTCTAATTTAGAAAAAACCCCAGTGGTGTTATGGAGTAATAAACTGTAGTGGGCAATCTCTGTGCTCCCTTGCTGGTCCCTTTCGTGCCGCCCACCCCCACCCTAGCTTCCATGGGCTATCGCAACATCCAGCATCTCCTTCAGGGGACTGCCCTTGGACTCCTGGCACCCATTCTGTCCAACCTGGAAGTTCAAGTCCCCTTGGGACGGCCCAAAGCCAATGACTTGTCTGTGCTCCTTTGGCTCAGGTCCCACGCCTCTGTGATGTAAGTTTCCCTCCAGAGTCCCCCGAGGGACAGGCTGTAGCTAAGCCTTGCTGGGTACCATGTCCTTGCTCAGCTTCTCCTACCTGCCCTCCCACCCCGTTACCGGCCTGTCTTGGGAGCAGTGCATAAGTAAGTCTCTTATCTGAGGGTCTGCTTCTGGGAACTCGACCTAAGTCACAAGGTCTGTGCACTTTTCAGGGAATGAGTTATCTTTCACAGATTCTAAAAGAACTTCACCCGTTTCTTTCCCCGATGTCCAAAGAAAGTTGCCTTTGCTTCTGTGTCCCTCGGCCGTTTCTCAGTCAACGCTGAGGATTCTCGTGATTGGTCTGCTCTTCTAGGTGACGCAGAGGCCCAGCTCCCATAAGATGAGGTGTCTTTTCCGAATTAGCTTCGTCCCAAAGGATCCAATTGACCTGTTAAGGAGAGATCCAGTTGCTTTCGAGTATCTCTATGTTCAGGTATGTGAGAATCTGTACATGATTTATATGAATGTTGTGGGATAAATTAAAATCAGGGGGTTTTTTTCCTGAATTCTTTAATTTGGGGATCTCTATCCTCCCACCTCTGTCTCAATGCATTGTAAAATGATTCCATGGTGCTTTTTTTATTTTCACTTTTGATTTTGAAATAATTTCATACTTAGGAAAAAGTCGTTAAGAGTAGAAAAAGAACTCTGATATCCTTCACCCAGATTCACCAATGGGTCCCATTTTATCGCATTGACTTTAGTGTTTGCACGTGGTTGTTCTTTCTCACGCACACAATTTTTTCGCTAAACCATATCAGTGTCGGTGACTGAATTCATGCTCATTTACCCTTAAATACTTCAGTGTATATTTCCTAGTACCAAGGACATTTTCTTGTATAACCATTGTATAAATAACAAAATCAGGAAATTCAACCTTTCTATTATCTGATCTATAGTTTATATGCACATTTTGTCTATTCTCCCATAAATGCCTTTTATAGAGAATAGGGTCCAATCTAGGATCCCATTGTCATATCACTTTAGTCTCCTTAAATCTGGAACATTCCTCAGTCTTTCTTTGGCTTTCAAGACCTTGGCAGGTTTGAGGAGTACTGATCAGTCATTTTGTAGAAATCTCACAATTTGGATTTCTCTGATGTTTCTTCATGATTAGATTGAGGTTCTGCATTTTGAGCAGATGAGCAACATGAGTGACTTTGTGTCCTTAGTGCATCATATCAGAGGCACGTGATGGCAGTTTGGCCCCATAATGGCAAGGTTAACTTTGACTCGTAACTACGGCGATGTTCTCCAAATTTGTCCATCTAGAAGTTATTACTTTTCCTTTTGTAATTAATAAGTAATTTGTGGAGAATCTCATTACAACCTTATTATCTTTTCACTTACTAGTTTTATTCTCAACCATCCTTGCCTGAATCCATTATTATTATGATGATTGAAAATGATGATTTTTCTAATTCCGTTATTTCTTATTCATTTATTAATTGGTATTCTACTATAAGAAAGAGTTTTCCCTTCTTCTTTATTTACTTATTTATTCATTCATTTATTTGGTGCTTAGATTGTTCTGAAATATGATATTACGTATAATGGAATGATTCATTTCAAGGCAGTAAAACTTTAGGAAGACAGTATCCTCTGCAGACTGTATATCTGATTCTGGGATATCATTTTCAAAAAACAAGGCCTCTAGAAATGAGAATCTTTGCTAGTTTTTCCCAATGGGAATTAATCCACTTGATATTTAGGTGGATTTCTCTATAACTGCATCCTCTTACTCTCACTTAAATTTCCAATATAACTACATTAAACAGTAAGAACCTTACCTGATGCTTAGGCATCTAACATTAGAACTACTCAGAGAGGTTGTAAACCTCAAAATGTAACCTTCCCCTACAGGAAAAAAAAGGGGGAAAGGCAAAAATGAGGAAAAAAAAAAAAAAAAAGACACATCTATTTGGCCGGGGATCCCTGTCTGTATAAGGCCGTAAGTAAGAAATAAAAAGCAAAGAAGTAGGAAAGTAAAAGAAACATTTGTCAACTCTAGGTAGTAGATATACTGGTAGATACTATTCTCAATATTTTCTTGTATATTTCAAAGTTTTTGTAACCTTCAAAAAGTTATGGGTAGGAAAAGAAAATAGGCAGAAGATAGCAGAGACAAGATCAATGTCAGCGGTTAGGAATGGTGACATAAAGTGGCACTAAGCCCTGGGGAACAGAAATTAAGTCAGAGAAAGAAGAAGCAGAATGTACCAGAACATTCCAGCAGATGGGGGCACTCAGGGAAAGGCTGGTTAAACACGCCCCGCCTCAGCGGTCTTTGAGGAGACTGACATTTACAGCTCAGTAGGATATTTAATGTTTACGAAGAGAAAACCCCATCATCGGGAAAAGGCAGGTCCTGTTCAATATACCCTGTTTATCAAGTAAAGAAATATGAAGTGCACTTTACACCATGTTTGACCCAGAACAGTGAAAGTGTCATGACTTGGGTTTTTTAAGTGTTAAATTTTAGTCACTTGAACCCCTCGGCAATATCGCTTGTTCCCCAACGGGCCAGGTAACCCAGATGTAACTGCACAAAACAGCCCGATTGTCGGCTGATCTGTTTCTGCATCTTTCCCATATTGCTGCTGAGAACCAGCCCAGGGCTTTGCCGCTGCAGCTCAGATCCTGTGCTATGTTTTTAGCTTGTTAATTGCAAATAAATAGTTACAGGTTCTGGTCAGTGCGTGGCTGTAGACAGTGAGATACATTGGTTGTCGTTCTCTACAATTATATGCTCATCCCCTTAACGAGATGATGTTTTAAACCCATCTTGCTCTGCTTCTCTTTTAAATATCACAAGCCCATTGAATTTATAGCAGAAGAATGTGGTTGCATGTGTCTTGGGGAAGGGAGACCTCTTAAGTAGACCCTGAGTACCGCTAAGCATGGTTCTGTCTAAGGGGTGTTCACCCAAGTCTAATGCAATTCATGGAGCTATTTCTTTTATAAAAGATGCATCTTTTATACCCTGGGACTGTCCTGAGAACAGGAGAATCTGTCCAGGGATACTGCCCTGGGACTAGCAGAAGATGGGTTGTGGATTAGCCGCTCCTTCAGTGAGTAGCCGGTGGGGGGAGGTGGAAAGCCACGTATGGTGAGCGTAGAGACCAAAATTAAGCTACCATCATCTTATATATCTTCCGCCGAGAACAGTAAATGAGAATTTCTTGGCCTCACACCCTCTGCTTCAAAATGCCTTGGATCACAGAATGTGCAGTATGTCTAAAATAACATAGCTGTCTAACATAAGTCAGTGGGTCTGTAAATGGTGCTATGTGCCCATGTTGACTTGAAGGTACTAAAAAGATGCAATAAAATTAGCCCAGAGAACAAGAGTAAGCAGAAGCAATATGTATCACATTACAAAGGCAAAAATTGATTCAACCGAGCGGGCCCCTAATAAGGACAAGTGGCCATTGACCAGGTGAACCGTGACAGTGCAAACAGGTTTCAATAGTGATGATATCTATTAATCTCCTAGTCATTAATGGACCATGCAGTATTTTCCAGATTTCAGCATATATAATAATAATCATCCAGTCTGTGCTAATTCATAATTAGAATTCATAATTAGAATGAGCTCTGCTGACATTTACCTGTCTACTATCCATTAAGAAAAAGATCGTTACGCCAATTAGTAAATAGGATAATACCTGAGACTACAACATGTTTTCAGACATTTTGGTAGTATCGGTTTCCTTTTTAACATCTAACATGTTCATTATAAATGAATTTTTTGGGGGCCTAAATTAGAGTCTGTTGGGACCTCTATCTTAGCAAAACAGTGACCACCACTTGCTCGTGTAACTGTATTTTAAGTAACATACTTGAGAGTAATAAAAGCATGATTAGTACCAAAATATATGTCAGACTTCACACTAATTCTCCAGGATCAGCCTGAACTAATTACATAATGTAATTAAGTGACTAATCACCTTGATAAAAAATTCACCCAGAAGTCTGGTTAAAATACAGGAGAGATAAACACACACACACACACACACACACAACACACGCACACACACGCACACACGCAGTGTAACAAGGATGGGAAAAACCATTTCCAGTTCCAATTTTTAGCAGAAGTAATAGTGATGGCTCACCTTTACAAAGCACATTCCATTTTATGAAACCTCCTTTCAAGTGTACCAGCGACCTTGAGAGTTAGTTGTTGTTAACCGATTTTTCATATAAGAACACCGAGACTCAAGAGAGATAAAAATGCCTTGTTCAAGGTCATTTGATGAGTAGTTCACAGAGCCTAGGATCGAACCTGGGGTTTCTGTCTCTAAATTCTATACTGAACTCCTGTTTCAAATCCTTTATGCAATAGCAATCACAGAAGAAAGAGATTTATCAAAAAACTGATTAAAGTGTCTGTTATGGTCTGGCACTGCGCTGAGGGCCCTCCTCACCCTCTTCCCTCCTGAGACTCTATAAAATGACCCTATCTGGGCCCTCAACTTTGAGGTGGCCCATTGCAGACAACCCTGGGCACTTGGAAATAACTGGTAAACCCAAGACTAGCAAAACAAAGTAGTAGCCTGGACTTGCCCTCAGGACCGGCCTTCCGTCAGGAGGCCCCATCTCCCACCTCGTGTCAGACCCATTCTGACAAGGAGCGCTGTGCAAGCCCGGTAGGTGTAATATTTTCAAGAGAAGCAAAGGTGGAAGACCATCTTAGGGATGGAAGGGGGAGAGAATGTGACTTCAGTCTTTGGAATGAAGGGATGGGCTGAGACGTAGCACATGAATAGGACGACGTGCATTGCACAGCGACAGTATCACATGGATAAGTATTCTAAGTGTCAGTATTGTGTGCAGAAACCATACAGGAGTACATTTCCTATTTAATAAAGTCCATATATGACGTCACAAATATGCTTCTCTTGGAAAGGAGGCAAACAAAGCCTGATAGCGTTTTCCATTCGAAATTATCTTGGAACAAGGTAAAGAATAAGAAAAAGAGAGTGTACATGTCATATTTTCTAGCCCCAAAGCCTAGTTTTCCAGAACAAACTATAAACACATGTGCAGAATATGCTTAAGCAATGCTGCGACTCAGCCCTTTGCTCCTAATGGGTGACAAGAATGTCACCCTAAAATCGCTAGTGGTCATGTAGGACTTTACACTTGACAACACTCTCAGCCACTCGTCAGTCCAGTGCTCACCACAAACCCTGTGAGGTGGGTGGCTCCCTTTTACAGGTGAACGAACTGAGGCCCACAGACATAGAATGACTCCCTCAGAGTCACAGTGGGGGCTGTCACCACCGGAATGGACTGAGGATTTTACTCGCTACTCTTTACTGAGCGCAACCAATGCGCTGTGATGAAGCGCTCGCTGTGCATCTCGTCTAATGCTCACACACTAGGGTAGCTGGGCTGAATCCCCATCGCACAGATGAGAAAATCGAGGCTTTTACTTAAACCAAATTAAGTACATTGGTCCGAGTTACCTATACAGGTCGTCGTTGGCAAAGCCGGACCCAGAAGCAGGTGGGGTAAGTCCAGAGCCGCTGCTCTCAATCGCCTTGCCAATTCTGCTCTAAATGAGAAAGAAGATGATGATGTTGACAACGGCTACTAGCTCACATGAGGGCTTACAGTTGACCAGGTAGAGTCTAAGGGCTTTACATCATTAACTCATTTCACCCTCACCACACCCTGTGAGTGGGGAGTATTATTATTCCTAGTTTACAGAAGAGGAAACTGAGGCACAGAACAGTTAAGGAACTTGACCAAGCTCACGCCCGTGCGAAGTGGAGGAACAGGATTTGAACCCAGGATTCCATCCCCAGCAGCCATCATGCCATCGGCACTCCCTGTGTTCACATGCAGCACCTGTGTTTGGAAATGTCATACCTTAATTCCTAATTATCTTTACAAAAAGCTAAATATTTAAACAGTAGCTCGCTTGTCATTGGATGTTGTATGGTTCCTGTATTTGCGAATGCAATTACACATTGACATGGTTCCAAGCAGCGCGATGGAACTGTTGCCACACTTAGCCTCTGGAGTGAGGGGGGACATGCATGTCACCTGCTCCTTTAAGGCAGCGCCCTGCAGCCCATCCTTTGACAAGCTGCGCCCTCTGCTGGTCTCTTTGCAGAGCTGTAACGATGTCGTCCAGGAGCGATTTGGGCCGGAGCTGAAATATGACATAGCCCTACGGCTGGCCGCCTTGCAAATGTACATCGCAACCGTTACCACCAAGCAAACGCAGAAAATCTCCCTGAAATACATCGAGTAAGTGTTGACTCCGAGACATTTTGGAGACAGAGATGCTGCCCACTTAACGCCCAAGTGAATTTTTGATCTATGTCTCTATTTCCAAGATCGATCTTGTTTGTGGCAGAGCATTTGTTAAACCTGTACAAAAGAGGTGAATGCGTGTTCATCTTTTTGGTGGAGGGGGTCCATTTCTGACATAATCTACTTTTAGAGAATTGTGGGTAAAATGAGGGTCATATTTTAAATGAAACACGATTTTAAACTCCTTGGTTCCTAGCCAAACTTTGGTCTCAGCGCTTTTCAGATATTAAGCTCTTTAATTCTCAAAACATCCCTATGAGATCAGTAAGAATTTAGGTCCATTTTACAGATGAGCAAACCGAGGCACAGAATGGTTAAGTAACTTGCCCAAGTCATACAGGCTATTTACTAGAGGGGGCAGGATTCGAACCCAGGCAATGGGAGTCCGCATCGCACTGTAGTTTGTGTGACCATTTGAAGCACCTGTGTTTAGAAAGTGGTCTGCATAACCCGAGATTACTTTTCAATGATCAAGATACAGTGTAAAAAGTGATGTTCTCAGTCGTAATCAGGAAGGGCAGTATTTGTAGTAAAGAACTGTGACAGGGTAGGGAAGGGTGCGGCACAGTGACACTTTGCTCTGTGAATTGAATGTTGTTTGGGAAGCGTGAATGCCTTGTCTTGCTGAGTACCCACCCACAGCATCAATGTACTGCCTCTTTGGCTGGAGAAGATCCCTCTTCTTAGATAAAAGCAATGTGTGTTGCCATCAGTTGATGAGTCTACTTAAGGGCTGTCCTTAAAAAGAGAACCCTTTGTCGCTCAGTTTGTATGCTCCCTTTGGCAGGTGATTCAGTACTCTAAAGCAGCCATGCTTTCTGAATCCTGGCAGCTCTAATGCTAAGAGAAAAGAACATTCATATTTCCAAGTTCATGGCAGGGCTGTAGCCACATCTCCACGTAACACTAAAAGCCTTAGCATCCTTTCCACCTCTACCTCCTAGAGATGTGCAAGCTCATGAAATGGGCTTCCAATCCATGGGCTGTTCCAGCCATTCTAAATTACACAGTGCCAGGCTGACCACCAGGGGGCAGAGTGGCTTCTTCTTGACAGGCTCACGAGCCTGTGTTGAGAAGGATTAGAGCTGACGCTAACCCGCTGTTCTTGCAACTCTATTCCACCGTCGATGACTAGGGACAAATCCTTGTGTGCTGTTTGAGAACCTCAGATCTTCCAGTCTCAGTCCACTTATTTCACAGGTGGTTTATCTCTTTCTTTCTCGTCACACATTCCGTGACTGTAACCTGAGCAAGACTAGGCTCACAAAGAGGTCTCACACTTCAGATGAACACATTCGCACCCTCATCCACTCCCCTTTCTGAAGTTCTTGGGGATGGATAAAACTGGCTCCCATTTGAAAAGGTGGCCTACACAACTTGAGATGACTTTCAGACAACTGAAACACATTTTTGTTCCTACTCTCTCTCTGTACCTGGTTGAACATGGTACAGTCAAAAACCTCCAGAGATAACCAACTAGACTAAGAATCTTGCAGTCTACAATAATGGTCTCATTAATTAATTCATTTACCCAGAAAATGTTCATTGAGCATTTTATATGGTATTCACAGTGGGACAGTAAAAAGTACTAAAAACTATAAATTATAATCTTAACCGTCAAAGAACTTGTGATCTGATTATAAAGACAAAACATAAAGATATGAAAAGTAATGATTTAAATAATGATACAAGTAGAGTTACAAAGTAGCCCATCAGGAGTGCCAAATGACGGGAAAAGATAAAACTACAAGTTGAGAAGAAAGAGGAAGAAAATGGTGATCACAAAAAAACACAATCTTACCTAGTGAAGAAGACCATGAATAGCCAAGTTAGGGAAGTCTGTCTTTCTATCCTACTTTGGAGAGGTTTGGAGCAGGAGAAATAACCAGAACCTTCTCAAGGGTCTTCGTATAATTTAGAAGACACTGGTTGGGCACGTGATCAATAACGATAGAGTTCCTAGAATTCAAAATATGGAATCTTCTTAGGATAGAATGTAGTCATTGCTGGGGAAATGGACTCCTGGCCAAAAAAAATATATTAACCCGGTCCCACTTTTTTTCTTGTATATTCACATGTATGAGATGTTTTCACCTCCCCATCAGTAACACACATACTTAAGGGTCATGACACTTAGCCTATGTCTCCGCCAGCAAGAAATGTTGACAGAAGAAGTTAGGTAGACGTGAACGGGCTGGGAGAAATGAGAATTGTATGTTTCTGGAGAGATAGCCACTGATGAGGGAGATGGGGAGGGAAGAATGGTTTGGGGGCGTGAAGGAGTTGCATCTGTCCTCAGAGAAGAGAGGAAGACATTGTGTGGGCAGGCAGGGAAAGGTGACGATGAAAATGAGCAAAGGGATGGAGAGAAATTGGTGTTGGAAATACAAACTCGGATACCAGATATACGAATGAATTCTAAGAGACTCAGAGGAAGGTTGGATAAAGTGCCCTCTTCAATTTCCATGGGTCCCTTTGCATTCTCTCTGGAGACGGAGGAGTACGTTTCTTTTAAAATGCAAACATATGTACTAAAGTTCAAATAGTGTTTCCTGAGTGCAAATTAAAAGTCGCTTCCCTAATTGGGGACTTGTCACCATCCCCTACCTTGCAAAGACTTCATTTGTTCCAACGAACATCAGAGCACCATTTTGTCTTAGATAACTCATCATCACAAGAATGTGAAATTAAAAATATACTCTTTATTGCAGAAAAGAATGGGGATTAGAGACTTTTCTTCCTTCTGCTGTGCTGCAAAGCATGAAAGAGAAGAACATAAAGAAAGCACTTTCACACCTTGTCAAAGCAAATCAAAACTTGGTACCACCCGGTAAAAAGGTATCACATTTGCATCTTAATAGAAAATGGATTTTAAAGAGAGGCTTGCATGCATTTTTTAAAATGTTTAAAATTAGCCCATGAATAAAATACTTAGCACCATATTTTCAGATGCAGTAACACTGCCTAATCTTTTTTTTTTTTTAACTATTAACATGTTTCTAAGACTAATGAAAAATAAGTATTCTCATGGAAACCTGTTTATTTCTTGCAGACTATAGGCTCCTTAGTATACGGCGTGGTGTGTTCACAAGTGCATGCAGGAGAACCTTGCATAACCTCTGATTAGAGAGGATAGAGTTGCAAGATAATTTTACGTTTCCATCATGCTCTTACTTTGCTTGCAGAACAGATGCCACACAAATTAAACCAGAGTTCTCTACCTCAGCGCTATTGACATTTGGGACCAGATCATTCTTTGTTGGGGAGAGGGACCATCCTATGCATAGTGAGATGTTTAGCAGCATCCCTGACCTCTACCCACGAGATGCCAGTAGTACCCTACGCCCTCAATTGTGACAAACAAAAATGTCTCCAGACATGTGCCCTGCAGAACAAAACCACCCCAGGTTGACGGCCACTGAATTAAATCTTACTTTTGGAAAAAAAGAGAAATTTTTTTCTGTCATTCACCATCATTAATGTTAAAATCTCTTTTTTAAAAAATCAGGTAGAAGAAACACCGAGGACATTTTGAAATATATTCTTGGTCAGAATAGACAGCTACGTTTATAGGTAATAAAAAGCCAAGGGTTTCAGGAACCAGGAAGATAAAGAGCCTAACATTACTGGACCTAGAAAATTGGAAGAGGCCTGACAGCCCCACATTTTCCAGCTGATAATGGCCATGGAATCTCGTGTGACTCTAATACAAATCACTGTTTACTTGGGCAATTCTTTGGTCTTAGGATCCGATTTTCAGTAATTTGTACTGGCCAAAACATGCTTATTTCTATTCCCTCCTCACCCCGTGGCTTTTTTAAAACAAATAATCAGGTTCAACCTACTATCAACACCTTCGACTTAACTTCCCAGTTGATGTAAACAATCAGCTAACAGAAATCTAGCAGGACACATCATGGATCAAGATTTTTTAAATTTTGGTTCTGATTTGCCCGAAGCTAATTTCCTTTAATTAACTCGATAGGATTTTTTCCAAGCCTGGCCCCGCTGGTTTTGTAATAATTTGGATAAGTGCTCTAGGGTCGATCTATCTACCTATCTATCATGATTCTTCTATAAAGGTCATTCTTTCTAGCTAAGAGTGAGTGGTTTGCTTTTAAGTCGATTTGCAAAGTGCTTTGGGTTTTTGAAAGAAATAGGATGGAAGAATAGTGCTCAGTAAGAGTTACATAAAGGGTAGGGCACTTAGATGTAGTTAACAAACGAGTTGGTAAATTCATCTGCAGTTGAAAACAGAGTTTAACAGTCGTTGGTGCTCGGTGGTCTTCACCTTGTTGGAAACTCTCACCCCCAACAAATGTACCTGACACATTCAGTATGAACCATGGACATTTTTTTTAATCAGATGTTTTTTTATGACTTGGGAGTCTACATGTTTAAGTCTTTATAAAGATAAATTTTATCTGAATCAAATGTTATTTGTAAATCTTTCGTGAAACTCAATAGATTCTTGGAGTTGAATAAAATGGGCACTTTTAAAGCAAGTTCAACCATTTCTGCAGTGATTGGATCCCAGAAAGTTCATTTTCCCTAAGAACTTACAAAGACTAAGAAGCTTGAGATGGGCATGCAGAGCCTGTTTAAGGCTTTATATAGATTGTAGGTGTGTGTTAAAATCAGCTCCCACAAACCCCCACATAGGTAAGTCTCCTGTGTAATGGAAGAATGTATAATACCCACCTTTGTCCCTAATTGCAACTGGAAAGCACCACTCACTTCTTGAAATGTCCCCATGAGCAGATGTTTCTGTGGAAAATGTTATCATCTCGTTCTCACTTGTTGCGTGCCCTGGCCCAGCACGTTTGGACTTATGAGTCCCCCACGTTTCCCCCCCAAATAAAACTACTTTAGTCCGAGTGGCCTGTTGCAGCCCTATGTCAGGAAACCAAATACAGAGCAATTTCCTTTCATTCCTCTGAAGGGTCCTTGGCATGCCCCACCCATTGGCAGAAGAGAGTCATCCTTCTAGTTCGCCCTTGTCTTCAGCTGGTCTCCAGCAGGAACAGAATCGCCCCTATGGAGCTAACACCTGAGTTTTCTTTTCTCTCCTCAGCTCTCTGCACTGCAAGCCAAGGTTCATTATCTCAAGTTCCTCAGTGACCTTCGGTTGTATGGGGGTCGTGTGTTCAAGGCAACATTAGTGGTAATTTCTTTTTCTTGCTCTTTCTGTGAAGCCATGGAGGCCTACAAAATGTCACTGCATAGGCTGTCTTGAATTAGCTACCTTTGATGACAAAAAAAAATCCATCTGTGAATCTTCTCATGCCTTCATTTCTAATCGACTGCACCGCAGTCTGAAAATAGCAGAAGAAATGTTAAACTAGATAATACCAGTGTAGAATGTCCCAGAAAAAAAAAAAATGAGAAAAACCAAGAGAATTGATGCACTCTGATGATGGCTTCCCTTTAAACTATTGGGCCAGAAGTTGCTTTCACATTAAAAAAGAAAAAAAAATCCTCATTTGTAAAAGCCCCTCATGATTGCGAATCTACGTGCTGTGTGTGATAACATTTACTTTCTGCATTATTCCTAATTTATCAGAGCCTCAATGCAGTCATATATCTGTTTTTTTTTTTTTCTAATTAGATGATTTAGTACAATGTAACCCAGAAACGCTTTCTAAAGAAAATTCACTCTTGTAAAAACATTCTCCCAGGTCCAACTTTGCATGGCACGTCAGAAGTCTAGTGTTTTTATATTTTGTCCACGTCTCTTTCTCAGCAGGCAGAAAAGCGCTCGGAAGTGACTCTCCTGGTCGGTCCCCGATATGGCATAAGCCATGTCATAAACACCAAAACCAATCTGGTGGCTCTTTTAGCTGACTTCAGCCATGTCAACAGGATCGAGATGTTTACTGAGGAGGAAAGCTTGGTGCGGGTGGAGCTCCATGTGCTGGATGTAAAGGCAAGTCCTCAAGGTGTTGACATGGGGCCTTGATTGGAACAGCTCACTTCTGATAACACGGCTGATATTTACAAAGCAGGCAAAATCTCAGCGTGTGCCGAGCATCACAGGTGTGATGTGGTGCAGGAAAAAATCTACTCAACTCAGGCCCGAGGGCCCCAGCCCTCACTAGACAGCCGTGTGATTTGGGTACAGGTCGCCATTCTTCTGGGCTCAATTTTTTCTTCTGTACATGAGACAGCAAGTGAGTTCATTTCCAAGGTCACTTCTGGCTCCAGAACATATGAATCATAAATAGAAAAGAGGGAGGTTTTCCCAACTTTGTTTAGAACTCCCATTCCCTCTTGTTAGATTAGGTCCATATGTATTTATTCTTTTGGGAAAGCTGAGTATTTTAGCCAATCTGTCTTTTTGTGCTATAGTAATTGGTACTGGCTGAATATCTGGCCCCAGTGAATGTCATGGCCATTCCATTTAAAACAGCAATTTGAGATTGTCCTCAAAGGGTAAAACTTTCCTTCCTAAACAAAGTTGACAAGACATAATCCAGGTCTCCTGTCCCCTACTTCTTGTCCCAGTAATAGATGAGGCACTGGACTTGGGCAGGGTTGATGTGTCCAGTGTTTCTATGGAGATGAGGCACTGGACCTGAGGGGAGATGATGTCACAAAGAAAACTGTCAACCAGGAGGGGTGCTCTGGGAATGGTGGGGAGGACTCACTCCCACTCGGGTGGTTGGGAAGAGCAGATGAAGAGGAAATGAGACTTTGGTAAAGGGTCTACACAGCACATCGGTGTGCTCTGCCGCAGGAAGAGATGACAGTGAGAATGTGGTGCTCCGACATGTTGGCCATGGTCCGTGAGATTTCATGGGCTGAATCCAGGGGGCTCCAGTTGACCTCATAGCAAGCTGAAAGTGCCAGAATAGACTTGGAATGCCAGGCCCAGTCCATGACCAAAGATGCTGAGAACAATGTGTCCATCATGGAAAATGGGTACATTGGATGTAGTCATCACAGACCTGCTAACAAGGATAATCCATCCCAAACAGAAGTGGACAGCAAGACCCTATTGATGGTTTCCCGCCCATACGAAAGAACTGTGAGGTGGCTTGAGGGAAGACCTCAGTTGAAATGG
>NW_006431911.1:137291-185702 GCF_000325575.1 Pteropus alecto | reverse complement strand
AGCAAGAGGCCGACTGTCTGTGCTTCTCTTGGTATCTGCTTTTATTTCCCTCTTACTTTATCTCTCTTTCAACAAGAACACACCAGCCAGTCCACCCTCCCCGTAATTTCTTCAGTTGAATACTTCCTTCCTTAGATGCCCAAGAGCCACGTCCGATGATACGGTAACCTCATCGTTTCCAGAAAGTTTTAGCAAGACTTTTCTCAACTCCCATCTCTGTTTTGCCCTCCTGTGAATTCACAATTTCTTTTAGAAGCATCCTCTTCCTGGATCTCTTTGACATTTCTCACTCAGTTTTAGCAGTAATTTCCACTTAATTTTTACTTTTCTTCGACACTAATTTTCATCATGAACCCAAACTTAATCTTCCTGTGATTTTTCAAATCCCTGGTTCACATCTGGGAACCGACTCTTTAACTATCACTTTTTATAAGGTTAACAGTTTGGGAACAAAAGCAATGTTATTATTTTTTTCATATCAGTATGATTTGGAAAAGATTCAAAATGGCTAGGCTTTCAAAATGGTGTCACTTAAATGTTTTTCAATAAGGCTCTCTTTGTGTTACGCCTGACTCCCCTGCCCCCGTGTGTTTCCCCCAATTAAATCGTTGCTCAATAACTTCTTTTGTTTACATTCGACAGGCATAAATGCAGCCATTGTCACCTGAGGGAAGTTATCAAGGAGGGTTGGCTTTAACCAAAACATTCTCTCTTGTATAGCCCATCACGCTCCTGATGGAGTCATCGGACGCCATGAACCTGGCCTGCTTGACAGCTGGGTACTACAGGCTACTCGTGGATTCCAGGAGGTCGATATTTAACATGGCCAACAAGAAAAATGCAAGGCCCCAGGAAACAGGTATTCTTTTCCTAAATTCATGAAGTACTGACTCCCGCCCTTCCCCACCCCACCTGACAACAATAATGAGATGTTTCTTGAAAAGTTAAAATCATACGCATTTAAAAAAAAATCGTGTCCAAATTTAACACAAAAGCCTTCAAATACATCCTCTTTGGTGTAATTTTTTTACATGAAAATGTTGATTTTTCCATCACATTTTACACATTCGAAATTCTGGGGCGTGTGCATCGAAGGCAGTGATTTGATGACACTGGAGGGAGTCAGCATCAGTCTTTCCGGCTGAGCTTTACCACCTTGCTCACAGAGTCAGGATGCAGAGAACTAACAATGGAGTGCCTAGTAGGAGTTGTGAGCCCCTAGCCTTAGGGCTCGTCCCTCCTTAGGGTGCCCTAGGCTCAGATGCCTGGGCTCCTCCTCCTGTGTCAGACTTACCTCCACGATTCTGGGAGTTCTACCAACAGGAGACCTTGGAACTGCCCAGCACTCAGACATGAGGCTCTAGAGGGAACCCCACCCTGGCAGCCATCTTAGCTCTGTTATTGGAGCATCGAAATGGCAAAGGCATCAAATAATTCAGTCCAGTCACTCGACAGGACGAAATAGCCCCAGAGTGAGAACAAGAAGGGCTGCAAATGTTAAACTGATAGTTTTTCTTTGAGGGTAGGTGGTTTTCATTTGTTTCAGAATTTTTTTTGTTCAGAGTTTGACCTATTCCTCCATCCGCAGTGAGCACTCAGTAAATGTGGCTGATGGACAGACTCTACCATTCAAGCCAAAGCTACTGACCCATGAAAAACCTATAGTTGGAGTTCCATAATCAGGGTTTCTGTTAAAAGAGAGGAAAATTCTTAAGAACAAATTCCATTGTCGCTGTTTCTGAGAGAAAAGGAAAAAGAAGAGAAGGAAAATTCACTTTTAAACTTAGTAGAAAACATAAATAATTATTTCACAAATGTATCGTAGTATGTAGGTGGATACAGACACACGGACTTGCACACAGTGTATGCTGATAGCTGGTTAAATGGAGAAATTATAGTCACAGAATACAGGGAAACCAGAGAGAAAGAAAGGTTGACTGTAACTAGATTTAATCCAGTCCCAAAGTGTTGTTTTTTTGTTTTTTTTTTTTTTTTAATTTCTCTAAATTTGGGTTTTTCCATTTGTAGACTTGGGATTAGAAACCTAGCTAGCAAGGTTAGGATTAGAAAAACATCTATGGTCTACGGCCATGCCATCCTGAACGTGCCCGATCCTATCTGATCTCAGAAGCTAAGCAGTATCGGGCATGGTTAGTACTTGGATGGGAGGCCACCTAGGAAGACCAGGTGCTATAGGCATAAAAAATAAGGAATCGTAAACTGACAAGGTCCTCGCAGTCTGTGAGGTCGACCAAGGGTTTCCTCGTCTAAAAAAAAAGAAAAAGAAAAAAAAAATCTATAACACCTGAAATGATGCCTAGTACTTCTATTAATAATTGGCAGTGGAAAAAAAAAAAACCAGGAATGGAAAAAATTCAGAATGAAAGTGACAGAAACACAGAAAGGAATAAAAGACAAACACAAAGCAAAGAAAGACCCCAAGAGACGCAATGGTTAGAAATAAATAGGGGAGAGACAAAAAGGAGGTGGTGAGTTTGGTCTGGGTTTGACAGCGAGCATTTTTATGACCACATGCTTTCCGTGAGCTAGGAGACTCAGCAATTTCACGCTGACCTTCGAGATTCCTAAGAGTAGTTCAGCTGTTTAACACGATCCTTTAACATCGGAAAACCACGTTTTTGGCTCTTTATTTTCAAATCTTAAAGTTTATCTTGAAAATAAAACCTTTTCCCCACGGACTATTCAGATTGTTGCAGGTGCATGAAGGAAACCGAGCCAACCATTCTAAAAATGGTTAGAGTAATAAGGGCCTCAGTTCCATCCAATGTATAGCGGCTTACAAAAAAACGTTTAATAAAATGTCGAGGGGCAAAAAATTAGTTCTTAAAAGTGTTATCGCCATGGGGAAAGAATGAACTTCAACCTTTCAGTAATTTCTCCCAGTTTTACAGTGAGAATGAAGGTGAGAACACGTGTTCTAAATATCTCTCTCCGCTCTCAAAAAGAGAGAGAGACCGAGAGAGAGCGCACGCATGCACATGTATGTGTGTGAAGGAAGGACAAGGGGGAGGGATGGCACACTCCAATAAGCAACTGGTTGACACAAGCTGAGCAGCGGCCTAAGGCTTAGCATCCTTTAATGGCAGAAAGTCCTCTCTTCTCTTCAGACACTCCCTAAAGACCTCACAAGACTCAAGAAATGTAGAAAGTGAAGTCCCTTTAGGCCAGCTCATCCCTAGTCTGTTCTCTCCTCCACTCTGAGAGACTGGGCTACAGTATAGATCCTAATTCTCAATCCACATCCTTCGGTGTCTTTAAAATCATTCCAGAAGCCAAATCAGTCCATCTTTCTGTAAGGAAACCAAGATTGAGTGTGTATTTTCTTCTTGCCTCAAATTGATCAAAGACCTTAGTCAAGATCTCTAACAAGGAAAAGTAAGCCCCCATTTCTTCTTCTCTGTCTTGAAAATTAGCCTTTGAGTACTTTGAAAATCCCAAAACTCACATATTTATGCAGCTCTGAGCCTTAGGAGAGTCTGAGTAAGTATCTACTAATTTGCTTTTAGGCAGCTGACCTATTTGGTTTTCTTGTGGGTTTAAACCAGAAGTTGGCAAACTATGGCCCATGGGCCAAACCTTTTTCTTGTAAATAAAATTTCATTGGAAATCAGCCATGCATATTGTATGATCTTCTTAGGGCTGCTGTAACAAATTATTACAAACTTAGAGGCTTAACATAACAAACTTATTACCTCACGGTTTGGGAGGCTAGAAGTCCAGAATCTAGGTGTTGGCAGGGCCATGCTTCCTCCAAAAGCTCTAGGAGAGAAACTTTTCTTGCCTCTTCCCACTTCTCGTGGCTGCCAGCATTTCTTGTGGCTGCATAACTCCAATTTCTGCCTCTCTCTTTACACAGCCTTCTTTTCTCTGTGTGGCCCAAATGTCTCTCTGCTTTTCTCTTATAAGGACACTTGCCATTGGATTTAGGGTCCATACGGATAGTTGAGGATGATCTCATCTTGAGATCCTTAACCTAAGTACATCTGCAAAGACTCTTTTCCCAAATAAAGTCACATTTATAAAATGGACATATCTTTTGGGGCCACTATTCAACCTACTGCGTCCAGTTGTTTATGTATCATCTCTGGCTACTTTTGTGTTACAGCAGCAGGGTTGAGTGGTCACTCAACGGAGCAATTGGCCTACGAAACCTAAAATATTTACTGTCTGGTCTTCCCTTTACAGAGATAGTTGGCCAACCCTTGGTTTAAAGCCAGAGCTCAATCACAACTTTGCTAAACCCTCCCCTCAACAATCCATACTTCTGACATGCATGTGAGCACAATGTGCATGCACACACACGCCCACACACAAACACACAGCCAGTCATAATCTAAGTTGTTGTTGTTAATAAAACAATACCGAACCCCCACAAGTGTATTTACTGTAAGGTAACATGGAAATATGGCTAGCATATAAATGAATGTCTTCAGAAATAATATATTTTACTTGCTATTTATGAAAATATATGTATTTAATAAAATGACTTGGAAATTGTTTAGTATTGAGTCCAGTGTATAATTTGGGAGGACCAAGAACCTCTTCAGTAAAACTGATTTTTTTTTCCATACGTCTTATATATCTGATGTCAATATTATCTAAACTTAGGCCAGGGGACAATTTGAGGGAACAGATGGGAGAATATATGGCTCTAACATTTCCTCAGAATGTTGCCTCTGGAATCTACAAAGCAGTGTTGACAGAGTGACACATTGCCCTGTCTTGTTAAATATCAGAGCGGAATCTGCACATCAAAATTCCCTGTTGAAAGACCCTTAAAGAGCAAACAGAACAATAATTTTTAAATTAGGAATTTTCCATTTTAATTCATGAGGATCATCAAACAAATCTTTAGGCGTCCTCATGATACAAATAAAAATTGAAATTAGTCTAAGTATTAACTGTGCTCAGAAATAGCAGAGAGAAGTATATTACCTCTGAGTATTCCACCTTATGCATCATAGGCGCATGCGCGCACACAGGCACACATACTGACAGTTATGTGTGCATATATAAACACCCACTAGGATATAAAAGGGCTGAAGATAGAGATTTTGTGCTATAATTTTAATATTATTACATATATTTTTATTTACTTTTTTGCATTATTACATGATCATGACAATATCTTCTAAAATATGTAGTAGAAGTAGTGGATCATTCACTTTCTCTTAACGCAATGAGGAAAAAGACCAGCATCTTCCTCTACAAAGCGGGCAGTGCTAGATCTCACTTTATAAAGTAAAAGGGCAATCTATTTTCTGGAATAATGGCCTGCTGGACTACCACCTTTAAGGATTTTAAAAGGCATGTTTTATAGTCACATTCACACATGTAAGTGAGGTCTTTTAATAATAGCACCAGGGGTCAGATGGAATTAAGCTATAGTTCCCTACTCTCAGATGGTGTTATGTTTTATCGCATATTTTATGCAATATCAATTCTGTTAATGTCTATTCTTCTAACCAAGAAATCCTTATACCCGAAGCCTAGATCGACTGGTACCGTATTTGGAAAGCTGAATAACCCCATTTTTACAAAAGTGATGCCACAAGCCATTAAATTAAGAAACAGAGACAAGGCCCCCAGAAACCAGACAGTGCAGTAACGTGTCTGTGCATGATTCTTTCTCTTTAGGAACAGAAAATAAAGGAAAACATAACCTCCTTGGCCCAGACTGGAACTGTATACCCCAAATGACCACCTTTATTGGCGAAGGAGAACAAGAAGCCCAGATAACATATATAGATTCAAAACAGAAGACGGTCGAGATGACAGATGGCACCTTGTGTCCAAAAGACCACCGGCACTTGTACATAGACAGCCCCTATAATTCAGACGATCTCAGCCAGCAGCCAACTCAGCCGGGAGATGTGCCATGTGAGGCAGACTACAGAAGTCTTGCTCAGCGGTCCCTGTTGGCCCTCTCAGGACCAGAAACTCTAAAGAAAGCACAAGAGTCTCCGAGGGGAGCGAAAGTGTCCTTTATTTTTGGAGATCTCGCCATGGATGATGGTATTAATCCCCCAACTTTCGGCTATGAGAGACTATTGGACGAGAATCCAGAAGCGCTGGACAAGCAGAGGGATCTCTACATTAGCAGTGCCAATGACGTGAAGAGCCTGGATCTCGCTCCAGACGCAGAGAGCATCCAATATGTGGCAAATTCTGTTTATGCAAACATAGGCGACGTGAAGCACTTCGAGGCCACCCAGGGAATAGAGGAGCCCCTCCTGCACGACATCTGCTATGCAGAAAACACTGATGATGCAGAGGATGAAGATGAGGTGAGCTGTGAAGAAGACCTCGTAGTGGGAGAGGTGAACCAGCCAGCCATCCTCACCCTGTCCGGGTCAAGTGATGACATCATTGACCTCACGTCTCTGCCCCCTCCGGAAGGGGATGACAACGAGGATGACTTCCTGCTGCGTTCCTTGAACATGGCTATCGCTGCCCCCCCACCTGGCTTTAGAGATAGTTCAGATGAGGAGGACACTCAGAGCCAGGCAGCTTCCTTCCTCGAGGACAAGGGCCCAGGCGGCAGCTTGCAAAATGACGAGATCCCTGTGTCTCTCATTGACGCTGTGCCCACCAGCGCTGAGGGAAAGTGCGACAAGGGACTGGATACCGCCGTCGTTTCCCCGCTGGAAGCTCTGTCCGTGTCAGAAGAACAGCAGACCAGTGACAATTCAGGTTCTTTCACAATTGTTACATTTATTCACTGATAACCATACCGTTTCGTCCTTTCAAGCCATTTGCCCCTGGAGTCCTGTTATGTGCTGTTCTCCATTTCACGCATGTCCCATTCCATAAATGTGCAAAAACCACCATCATGGCTTTTTTTGTGTGTATGTGGTTTCCTTTGTTATTTTTTTAAACACGTGGCACGTTTCCTCTCCCCGCGCCCCCATTTCTGGAACGACTGTGCAATAAATTCAGAATCCTTACTGAAAAGGGAAAAACTTGTTTTGTTTTTTAATAATAATGAGTCCGATTTTCTTACATGTCTCCTAGTGCCCTGATGCATCCATTAATCCATCCTTGTTTTTCACGACACGCAGGTGTAGCCATCTTGCGGGCTTATAGTCCCGAGTCTTCATCAGACTCGGGCAATGAAACAAACTCTTCTGAAATGACTGAGAGCTCTGAACTGGCCACAGCACAGAAGCAGTCAGAAAACCTCTCCCGCATGTTCTTGGCCACTCACGAAGGCTACCACCCCCTTGCAGAAGAGCAGACAGAGTTCCCCACCTCCAAACCCCCTGCTGGGGGCTTGCCTCCACAGTCCTCCCGCACCCCAGCTGCCCGTCCAGTGACTGACCTTCCGCCCAAAATTGTGCCTTCCAAGCAGATACTTCACTCAGACCACATGGAAATGGAGCCCGAAACCATGGAGACCAAGTCTCTCACTGACTATTTTAGCAAACTGCACATGGGGTCGGTGGCGTATTCCTGCACCAGCAAAAGGAAAAGCAAGCTGGCCAACGGGGAGGGGAAAGCACCCCCTAATGGGAACATACCAGGGAAAAAACAGCAAGGGACCAAAACAGCCGAGGCAGAGGAAGATGCCAAAGGTAAATTTGGTACCGTGTCTTCAAGGGACGGTCAACACCTAAGCACTTTTAACCTGGAGAGAACTGCCTTTCGCAAGGACAGCCAAAGATGGTATGTGGCCACTGAGGGCGGGGTGGCTGAAAAAAGTGGAATGGAAGCAGCAACGGGGATAATCTTTCCAAGAGCTTCTGGTCTGGGGACAAGGGAGGCCGAAGGGAAGGATGAAGGGGCTCCCGATGGAGAAGCCAGTGAGGTTTCTGGACTTGGCCAACGGGACCACTTCTTAACTGACGTGACCTGTGTCTCTTCAGCCAAAGACTTAGATAACCCAGAGGATGCTGACCCGTCTACGTGTGACCATCCTTCCAAGCTTCCTGGGGCGGAAGAGAGTGTGGCCCGTCTTTGTGACTACCACTTGGCCAAGCGGATGTCATCGTTACAAAGCGAGGGCCATTTTTCTCTACAGAGCTCTCAAGGCTCTTCAGTGGATGCAGGCTGTGGCACAGGCAGCAGCTGCAGCACCTGTGCCACACCTGTGGAGTCCCCACTCTGCCCCTCCATGGGGAAGCACTTGATTCCTGAGACTTCAGGGAAAGGCATGAATTATGTTCCTTCAGAAGAGAGAGCCGCTGGGCTTCCTAACCATGGAGCAACCTTTAAGGAGTTGCACGCACAGACAGAAGGGGTGTGTCCACGGATGACAGTGCCTGCTCTGCACACAGCCATTAATGCCGAACCTCTGTTTGGCACTTTGAGAGATGGATGTCATCGGCTCCCCAAGATTAAGGAAACCACAGGTACAGCAATGATCGGTTGAGTGCTTTGCATTACATGCCAGGAGCATGTAAACCAAATTTACAGCAAACTTAAAAATATGAAGTCTGGATGCAAAAAATTAGAATCTTTAAAAAGGCTGCAGAATTGTGGCCAGGTTAAGTATCAATCACTGATCTCTCAGTGTTTAAAAGATACCGAAGTTTCTAGATCTGAAACAATACTGAAAATGGCATTAGCTCCTTAGAATCTTTCTCTGTTCTTGCTTTTAGAATCTGATGGATCGGTTTTATATATATATATATAAATTCCAAATGTAGACTTTTAGCAGTGTCCAGTGTGACTTTTAGTTGCAAGATAGTATTGCTTAGAGGCACAAACGCAGTTTGATGTCCTTTTTAAGACATCAGTTTTCTAATTTTGCCCTTTCATTTTTGAGAGGCAAGGAGGGGTAACAGCAGGGGATCAGGGAGACTGGAGAGGTTGGCAAAGATCATTTGCCTTTCAGCGCCACTTACAGATTCCTTCCGACTCTGTAGGACTCTCATGGAGGAGTATTCTGAAGGGTCTGGCACACCCCAGAGTCAGGAAGGTTTTGGGGTATGCACGATGAGCTGTTTTATTTTCCCTTAAATAATAAAATATAGACACAGATAGAAACTAGAACAACTGCCGCCTTCCATGCCCACTTCACCATTCTACCACCCAGTGGGCATTTATCCCTCTCACTAATCCACTTGGCCAGTCATCATGTGACAAAAGCAGATGCTCTTTCATACTCTCCAATTTCAAATGATATCATTGTTAGTGTCATTTCCATGTAAGTCAGTAGCTGTTCGTGAGATTTTATATTGGTTAATTTCCATTCCTGACCTTTTAAGATCATCTCCTCTCTGAAAACCCACCACTGGCTTCACCTGCCTTGGGAAGCCCATCTAGGCATCACCCAACTAACATCTTTACCTCTAAACTAATTAAAGCACACTGTTTAATCCTTTGCAGTTTACAGAGAGCTTTCACCTAACTTACCTCTTGTTTCTCACAAAAATTCTGTGAGATGGAGATTATTTTCCTCAAATGACTTTTCTGAGAAAAGTTGAGCAACTTGCCCAGTGTCTCAACTTCAAACCCTACACCAGGAAAACCCCGTGATAACCTCTTTAAAAGGCTAACTTATTTAATTTGCATTAATTAAGTTAGGCCACTTCTTTAAGAAAAGGTTAACTGATGCCAGGATTAACCTAACTCCCTTGAAATGAAACTTAAATGTTATAAATATGTTTGAATAATCTACCTGTAGGATGTGTGTTTTCTAATTATGTGTCTAAGCTTTGATAGAGAAATATTGAGAGCAAGGCAATTCATGAAATTTCGTTATCTCCTTGAAAATGTTTGGGATTTCTAGACAATTCCAAATGAATCAGTAGTTTAAGAAATAACAGATTCCAGTATTTCTTGAAATATATTGAAATTTCAAATAGAAATCTGTTATAAGATCTCAGGCTGCAGTCTTTGGAAAGTGGGGTGACCCTGACAAATGGCATCCCTTCTAGAATGCATCCTTGGGAAATGACAGACATCACAGAGAGATGTAGTGAATGGACTGCCCACGAGATGCTTAATGATTCTCTCTGTTTTTCTACTACCCCTAGTGTAGCTTTGACAGAGCCTGGGAAGGAGAGACGAGGAGGCATGCTTTCAGCTTGGTCTCAACATCCTGAAGCTGATCCCATCCTGCTACCATCAAATATTCACTCGGAATCAAAGGTGCCAATTCCAAATCAAGACCCTAATGATTTCTCCCAAGCAAACCAGGCCTATGGAGAGGCTGTGAGCTGGCGGCCACTGGATCTGAGACGGGGGAGCCTCGGGACACCCCCCAGCCAGAGGGCTCTGAGACGTAGCAGCAGTATCCTCTCAGGATCTGTAGGTTTGGAGCCCTTCCAAGAGAGAACCAAGGGTACAGTCGGCTTAAAGTGTCCAGGTATCACTGAATCGCAGGAGGCCAGTTCAGAAAGGCGAGCAGAACTCCCCCTGGGGAAGAAGCTCACCAAAAGTTTTTCCCAAAGCTCAATGCACTTTAGTTCTGAGGGAAAGGTTCACAAAAGGTCCCCGGTGGCTCACAAAGACTCAAAGCTGTATAGGACATTACCCTTGAGGAAGCTGGAGGGCAGCAATTGGAGATGCCGGGGACCTTTCAGCTACTGCTTCCTGAACCGAGGGCAAGATGAAGAAGGTGATGAGGACGAAGAGGAGGGAGAAGCCACCCGCCGGGTCTCTTGCCTCTTTCAACCACAGATGACTCAAGCCATGCCAGAACCAACCAGCCCATCCCTGGCTGTTGGGATTCAGAAGCAAGGAGTGGAGCTGTCCAGAGTCTCAGTGCTGAAAGTCTGGGCAGAAGACCTGAGCGGCCCAGATGATATGGACTTCAGCAACCTGCCTTTTGATGCCCGGATTACAAGAATAAATGCCCTAAAGGAGAGCACATATACAATGCCCGATGGGTTCCTCGCAGCCCAAAATGATGCCAATGAGCTGCTCTGCCTCGTCAGGGTAACCAAGGGGAAGAGAGAGGAGTCACGCCCTGAAGCGTACGAATTTACACTTTCTCAGTACAAGCAACTGTTATCCATCGAGTCCAGACAGTTGGGAAGTGCCTGTAGGAAAATGGCGATGGCCGAGAAAAGCCCAGAGGAGATGCTCCTAGCTATGACTTCCAGCTTTCAAGTGCTCTGTTGCCTAACAGAAGCTTGCATGCAGTTAGTTAAAGTCGTAAACTCAGAAACACAGCGGCAGGAAATTGTAGCGAAGATCAATGAAGTGGTCATAAACTACATTTGTCTCCTGAAAGCTGCCGAGGCAGCCACCGGAAAGACCACTGGGGATCCCAATCTTGGACTCTCGATGCGACATTCAACCACCATGGCCGCTCTCGTAAGCACACTGACACGTTCTCTCAAGATGCTTTTAAATAAATAAAGTATGAAAGTCACATCATAATCTACCTTGCAAAGCCATACATGAACTTTTATTTACTTTATGTGTACGATGAACAGATGTCTCCTTTCTTCCCTCTGTAAATTTGGTTATTTTGTATAAAATAGGAGATAAAAGTCACATTGATGAAATGTTGAAATGTACTAATCAGATGTATTCTGTTTATATTATACATATATATACATGTAAAAGAAATATACAAGAAAGTGATGACATTTGGCTATTTTTCATATAGTCAAAACTCCGGGTATATGATGTGAAATTTTAAATTCTATCGTGTTAGAGCAAAACAATGAATCCTATCCCCTTTCCTTCCAAGTGGATACTTGGAGACCATATCATCATATTTAGAAGTTTAAAACAAAATCACAATGTATATAAAACAGTACTTATGTTTTAAAATTATAATTTTTAAGCATTGGAAATAGCAAGAAGACGTTTAAAATTCAAGAAGCTATTATGAATTATTAGAGAATATATATAATAAATTAATTTTTTGCTCATAGTGTTTGGTTATCTGATGCTTTCTTCCAAGAATGCTACAAATTTCATTTTGGCTTACGCCATTTGGGTTAGAAATGGGTGGGGATGGATTCTATTGTGTCAACACAAATGCTCTTCATGATGTTCCTGGAATTAAAATACTTCCCAAATAAAAGAATAGAGGGAACGATGGGCAGGTTCCTAGTTATAGATTATCTAATTACATAAATCGAAATCAATTAATAATATCAAAATTAAATTGTTTGATGAATAGAGAGCTCTGCTTTGACTAAATGTCAGAATATATAAACCAAAGATATCATTCATTCCCCCCGCAACTCAACCATGAAACTTAGAATTCCCTTAAGAGTGACAGAACATTCAATAAAGTATTCGCAAAATTACAATAAAGGAACATTTAATGATCATCGAAAGTAAGTGCAGATCCAGTCATGTAAAGCAGACTGCACAGCAGCCTGAGTCACATCGCTCAGCATCACAGAGCTTCATGCATCACCTCCTCTACTGGGGCCAATGCTTCCAACCAAATTTTGAATTACAGCCTAACATTGGGACAAAATTTCAAATCTGGAATTTTCAGAAAATTAGGGAGAGATGGCTACTTTAATATAGAAGCCATGATTAAATAAATAATAAAGTATTTATTAAATGATCTCATCTTGATTGATAGAAATACGAAAGCTGGGGGAAAAAAAAACCAGAAGTGGTAAATTTGACCACTTTAGGTAAAACTGATGGAATGCAAAGAAGTTTTCAGAATTGTCGTCTCTCTCAAAATGTATCTTTGGGTCAAAGCAAAAGGATGCAAACTCTTCAATTGTAAAATAAAATCGACATGTACATATGTACTTCGTGGGTCATTTAGTGCTTAAGCTACTACACACACTCCGATTTATGTACGTGGCTTCTTAAAATATGACAGAAGTATGCCAAGTACAAATTTTTCCATTTTTGTAGCCTACTGGACGGGAGGCATCACACACACACAGTCCACAGTTGCGATTTCTCATTGGTTGTTCCATAGAGGTTCAATAACAAAAGTCACACATATTTGTAGATGGTAGCCTACAAAAGGAGTTTAGACGTGTGTTATTAAAAATAATGTTTAAATAAGAAAACATTATTTTATTACAATTATAAATATTGGTGTTTGATATTGAGAAATATTAATGGTGTTTTCTGTGGAAATTTTTGGTAAATATTCTATGTACTAAAAATACTAACATTAATAGGATGTGTGTTCAATGTCAGATAATGTGCTAAACATATCACACATATTATCTCATTTAATCATCACAACAATCTTATGGTTTGGACACCGCCATTAATTCCCTACAGAGGCAATATGGTTTAGTAGTTAAGGACATGGGGCTCAAGGTCAGAAACTTCTTGATTTAAGTTTGAACTTGGCCATTTTCTAGCCCTTTCATCTTGGGAAAGCTAATCAATTTTTTCTGTGCCTCAATTTCCTCATAGCAAAATGGAAATCCGTAAGGTCTATTTCCATAGGATTGTCATGAGTTTAAGTAAAGTTATGTGTGTAAAGTTCTTACCACAATAGCCGGTGGAGTCAATAATTACTGTCAGATATTATCATCATAATATTGTGTTAAATATATTGCCCAAGATAATATGTGGGTATGTTTGTTCTATATGCATACTGTATCCTGACTCTATGCGCAGAATACATTATGTGTATCGTATATGTATAAAAGAAGTGTACAAGGCAGTGATGATCCTTGTTCAAATCACATATCCATTTAGAACAACTTCCCTGTCCATTCCAAGTCTTTGAGAAAGAACTGTGAAATAGCACTGGGTCTTTCTAATCGATCTCCCATTTCCTATGGGTGCTGCGATAAGTTTCTGTTTCTTCTAAACGAATCCTTTATGACTTAGAAAACCTCAAGGGCCCCCCATTCACTAAACACTCCTAAGTGGGGTCCATGTCCACTAGAGTGTAGGAAGAATATATTAAAATAATGCTGGTGTTTATTTTTATCTAGCTGTTTTTATGTTTGTGTATGTTTTATAATGGCATAATAGTACAGTGCTATATGTACATCATTTAAAATAAATAAATCAATTAACAAGCATATGCCTGGTGCATGTATGCAAAAATATTGTCACAGGTAGGGCTGCATTTACTAAAGTCTGCAGACCACTGAACTAGTGAATAAAACTTCTTGCACTGGAGGTCCTTTACATTTAGTCCTCAGCCTATTTTTCCAAGCGTATCACCTATAATTGTTATTAATTATTATAAAATTTTCAAACATGCACAAAAGGAGACACAATCATATAGCGAATCAATATGTGCTTATCACATACCAATTCATGTTTATTCTTATTTCCCCTATTTTGATGCACCTCCCTCCACACTGTATTAGCAAATCTTAGACATTAGAGCATTTAACCCATGAATATTTCAGTAAGAACTTCCTACAGATAACATTTAAACATAATCATAATGCCGTTTTCACACTTTTAAAAATTAGTAATTCCCTGGTACTATCAAGTAAATATTACAGAAATAAATGATGAAGTGAAAAATCCTATAAACCCAACCCCCCAAAATGTCATTGTCAACAATCTAGGGCATCTTCTTTCAAATTTTTATATATCTATGCTAATATTATTGTATATGTTTATGAGTTTAACTTTGGACTCAGAGAGCTGTTCTGAACACATTCGCCCTTCTGAGTCTCAGTTCCTCCATATTTTAAGTAAGTGGGTTAGCCAGAGGGATATGATTGATGTGGGAAGACACAGTGCTCAGATGAGCAAGCACCACAGCGTTAGGCTTACAGCAAATCTGACAACTAATGCAATTGCCTCAGATGCTAAAATTTACACAGATTCCTAGGCCCTAATTCCTAGCTGGAATTAGTCTCATCACAAAAGAAAATATTTTCCGGAAGAAAAAGACTGACAATATTGAAATGATCAGATATAGCAGCGCTACAATGGATCAATTTCTTTTGCTATGAATTTCATCTTTTGAAAGACAACCTTCATTTATGTTCCTCTTTCACACGTTTCTAAATGCCAGTTATTCTTTGAATGTTACTTCTGAGCAACCCAGGATGTCGCTTTAATTTGTTCTGCCTGGGTTACTCTTGATTTGGCAGTGGGACAAATTTGCCCTCTTTGACAGACTACACCGTTCGCAATTGTGCTAAATATTTTCAAAATTGAAAAGAAAAAGCAAATCTGCTATGTTCAGGTGATTCCTATTATCTCCAAACATTTTGAAATCGTCACAGGGATCAAATATACATGGGTATTACATTCTCTCTAACCTGATTTTATCTCTGCTTTGAAAGTGTGTGTGTGTGTGTGTGCGCGCGCACGAGCGCGTGTATGTGTGTGTGTTTGGAAGGTGTTTGAGTGGATAGTTACCTGTGGGGGCGGGGTCTGTGAGACTGGTTTTCAGTTTGGCTTCATGGATTTCAGTGCTAGCTCTCCTGTGGCAGTCCAAAAATGATGATAAACCTTTCTCTATATAACATCCCAACTCTTTCTTAAAGTCAGATTGTAGAAACAGCTTCTCAGCTTTGAAAGATCAAAGAGTCAGAATCTTACCTTCTGAATGGCATTTTTATTCATAGCAACCCGAACATCACTAAGTTGGATGCTTTTTAGTTATTTGACCTATTCCCTGACCTACCCCTCTCACTTTTGAATCTCCAAGTCTGTACATAGGAAATCCATGGAAGAACAATTCGTGTCTTTATCAAATGTTGCTGCTGCACAGTATAATAGAATGAATTAAACCCTGCATCTCTGAAAGAAGTAGATAACCAAGTAGCTTATCCCAAGTAGCTTATTTCACCATTTAACTTGAAATTAACCTGCTGCCTTCAGTTAAACTAGCTCCACATTTATAATTGCATCTCAATTTTCTATTACACATTACTTTCAAAGCGAGGTTTTTTTTTTTTTTTCATTGCCTCTGTTAATTCTCATTTTCTACTCCACAGTCTGGACCAAATTTATGTGCCATTTGCAGCATCATCATCCACAACTTTACAGAGAATTAGCTTTGGGATTCAGGAAGCTAAGCCTTCTTGATAACCTCAAATCAAGTAATGTTTCTCCTGTTTTCATTTTGATTAGTACCTTTTGCGCATCTTGCCCTTTCTCTAAATGATCTGTGACTCCTTTGTATCACCCACTTAAAGAGGCAAGGTATGTCCATTCATTCAAATAGCTATTAACAGCTCCCTAATCTGAGCAAACATTGTTCTAGGTGCTGGAGGTGTGGGGTACAATGGAGAACATAATTGACATGGTCCCTGCCAAAAACGGAGCAGCCATTGTAGAATGGGTAATCCCTTGTCATTTGTGGGGAAGGGCTCCGAGTGAGCCAGATTACAGGCAGTCTTCACTTTGCATGGTAGTGCAGGACTGTCAAGATGATTATGCCAGCCAAACATTTACGAGGTGATCTTAACAATCAATGAAAACAAATTATAATTGTTCCATGACCTATACAAATTTTTTTCAAAACATAACTTTCTTACTGTCGTTTATAGATGTATAAAGACATGAAAAAAATAGAGTAAAACTTTTCTTTGGTACACAGTAATTTAAAACACTAGAAACTGAGAATTAAAGTGGGCTCTTTTTTTTTTTGTAAAACCTTATGAAGTAGTTTGAACAGTGCTCACCTTTGAGTCATCATATAACTTACAACATGGAGTGAGCATCTTTTCTATGCTTTGGCAAATTGTCATACTCCTTTCTAAATTTGGGTCATCTTCCACCAGTTTATTTTTAGTGCTTTCGATGTTGTGAAATAGCTCCAAGAGTTCCTTTGATGTGTTTTTTTTTTTTCCCCTGTCACTTCGTCTGGGACAGCTTCATCCTTCCATCACAGCCACTCTGCTGATTTATGTCAGTAAGTTCGCCTTCACGGCACTCCTCTGGTCTGCATATCCGCAGTGTCAACAGCCCCACACTGTTACTTCTCATACTCAATTCACATCCGATTTTCATTTCACTTCCAGCATTATTGCTTTTTGTTTCCTTGCTGCAGTTTCATCTTTGTTGGCCGGTTCCTTCTATCGTTCATCCAGCTTTATGAAATGTTATGTGGCTGCCCTCAGGTCAGAGAGGCTGCCCACAATTCCTTGCCACGGGGATACCTACAACATGGCTGCTCATTTTATCAAGCCTGCAAGGAGACTCTCTGGCCTCAGGGAGGACCTAGTCTCTCCCCATTTTACGGGTTTTCACCTGATCGAATAAGGCTCACTCAGGGTAATCTCCCTTTTGATTAACTCAAAATTAACTGATTTGGGACCTTAAGTACATTTTCAAAAGTCCTTCACCATTGCCGTATTCTATCGGTTGGAAGCATGAACCTGGAACCCTCCAGGTTCAAGGGGAGAAGGTGGTACAGGGCATGAACACCAGGGGAATAGGAATCATGCGGACCACCAAAGGGTCTGCCTGCCATGCACTCTGAGGCTCTTCCCTCAGTGTAGGCACTTGAGGTCCAGACTCAAAAGGCTTTCACAGCCCACAGCCCTGACATAAGCCATCAAAGTCCGTGTGGGCAACCTCCAGCCTTCTCTGCCTTGGCCAAGGCCCATTCTATAGACAGATCTTTGTGTTAATATGTCAGGTTGCTTTGGGGCTGAAAATGCCAATAATTATGATGTACTGACCTATGCAGGTCAAGATTTTATTAGTGCTAAGTCCATAGGTAAGCTCTCTGTGGCAATACGACTTTATTCATTGCACTCATTTTAGAGTGAGTTATGACTTCAAGATCAGGTTAGATTGAATAATTCAACTGGCAAATGAATTATTGAAGATGCTGAACTTTAACCAGTGTGACCATGCCTTTCTCAAGTATTTATGGGAAGGAGGATGAGTCAACTCAGGTCGCTTGCTCCTACATTGTTCATCCGGAAGTGGAGTCCATGTGATCAAGTTCAGCTGCCCACCATGCCCCACCTGGAACTCCTGGTGAGAATATCCTGAAAGTATGCTAGTTCCTCCATTCAGGCCCCAGCAGAGATGAATACGGAGCAGGGTTCATTTTTTTTCTAGATTCTCTGACCCTTTATTCTCTCCCTTTATTTTCAAGCTATATTATTGAATCAGACTTTATTGAAGTACTCTTGGTACTCCCTGGATTTCTGAGAAAGGTGTGACATGGCAAACACACACACACACACACACACACACACACACACACACGCATGTGAAATAAATGTGGTCACATCTTCCAGAAATACACGCATTGACAAGATTTGGCCTTCTTGCCTTGTCTGCCTCTTCCCCCCCACTACTGCAAAATTGGTCTCCAATCTGTTGCCAGTATGATTATAATGACAATAATAATAATGTCTAATATTCATTCATGCAAATGTGCCAGGTACTGTGCTAAATGATCTTCTTGTATAATTATCACATCTATTTCCTAGAACAACCTGTGACAAATTACTATTATCATCCCTTTTTTTTTTTAAGAAAGGAAATTGAGTTTAGAGACTCCAAACAGCTTGTCCCGAATCACAGATGCTAGTCGGAATCAAGATTTGAACTCAGTAATTGCAATTTTGCTCATCAGTTTTTGGCCAAATAGATAGCTTCATTGTTTTTAATGAAACAAATACCAGCATGAATTTTTTTTTTAATTTACATTCCGCCGAAGAACTTAGAACAAAAAGCAACCATCTCCTACCCTGTAACTCCCCACTCTCAGTCCCAGTTCCAAGAGACAACCCATTTCACCAGTTTCTGTTTTGAGTTTTTCTAATGTTTATCTCCTTAATTCGAAATAATATAATTTCTTGATTTAACTTTGGATGATTTCTACCAACTACCTCTTGGAAGATAAGGAACGTGCTTATATTACCCCTAAGCTTTCATTCTACCTCCCTATCAATAGGGAGATTATTCTTATGTTCTATTTGTGGTTACCTATTCAACTTTACATATTATAATTGCATCTCCGCTTCTCGTTCAATCATTTTAGATAGTCTCTCTTGAATCCTCGTTTATGTGGAATGAAGCTGGTTGTTTCCCCAGCCTTTCTTTCCCTCCACCTCACCATGTCTTCACTTCTTCCTCCTATCTTAGGCCATCAGTACCTTCCTATTGATGTTATTTACACTGTTATTAAAAGGAATGCTCTCTATGGTGTTTAGGGATCAAAATTTTGTAAACCACTGCAGCCTGGAAAAACAGCATAGTCAACTGCTTTCTCAAAAACCATAGTTATCCAGAGCTCTTCTTGAGGGTGAAACAAAGAACCCTATACATGGAAGGAAAGAAGAGTTTACTGTGAATTTATTATATCTCAAACTGAGGGTTCTGAAAGTGTGGCCCCTGAACCAGCAGCATCAGCATCACTGAGAACTTGTTGGAGATGCAGACTCCTGCACTCTACCCCTTACCTGCTGACTCACATACTCTAGGGTGGGTCCCAGCAACCTGCGATTTGACAAGCCTTCCAGATGATTTTAATGCATGCTCAAGTTCGAGAATCATTTTGTTAAGCGATTAACTAAATTTCTCAAAATCATGCCTGGAATTTAGTGCATCTTTTCCTTCTGAAAGCTCATGCCTTTCTTCAATTCTAGATGTTTTTCCTTCTATTATTTCTTTTTTTCTCTCAGTTTTCTCTATAGCCATTATCTAGTGTTCAGTGAACAGAGCAAACTGGTCAGATATTTGTTTAGAGACATCAGCTACATTCTTTTCATAAAATTCTTTTTTGGGTACTACAGAGCCCTGGTTTGGCATTTTTATGATTTTGGTTGCAATGTGGACAAATGGAATGTGTGGAGGTCGTGGATGAATAGTACAGCTCCTTCCCTGGCCGTGATCTACGTGTGTACAATTAAATGTGCAGGTAACTTTGTTTATATCTCTACTTGAGCACTAATTGTGATTTCCGTATGACATACTTGAAGCATACATTATTCTCTATAATTTCCTGAAGTCAATTCCTGTGTACCTACCACCCAGATTTGTCAGATCCTAGCAACTTAGAATATTGTTTTGGATCTTTGTTTTAAAGAAAGAAACATCAGACAGAGTCAGAAGACTCTGAGTAACCTTCCCCAGTCCCATGTTCCTCCTCAGATAACCATCAAGCTCGATTTCGCTTTTGTATCTGTCCCATGCAGTTCTTCATATATTTATGACATAATTACATGTCCTTAACAATGTATAATATTGTTTGGCATGTTTTTAAACTTGATGTAAATGGTATCATACCGTACATATCCTTCCACACTTTGATTTTGTTATTCAACATTAGTTTTGTAAGAGCTACACCTTTTAATAGATATAGTTTTCATTCATTTATCTTAATTGCTTTACAGTAGTCTATTGCGCATTAGAATTTAGACTCTGCTGTTAATGGACGTTTAGGTTGTTTACAATTTTTTGCTATTAAAAACACTGCTGCAATGAACATTCTTGTACCTGTCTTTTTGTGTATATCTGTTGTATTTTTTTTTCCCCTAGGATACATGCCCAGGTGTGGAATTTGACAAATAGAAGGTATTCTTCGATTTTACTAGATGTCGATTCCCCTCCACTGGGCAGGCCCAACCACCCATGCTGATGGCAAGAGCAAGGAAGGCGATGCAAGCAAAATTGCTCTGAATTTTCTTTCTCCAACATCAGCTCCTGAGTATCTGAGGTTTCCTTCCAAGCAGGCTACCAAAGCAAGCTGGCTGATTTTACAGGGAGAGAGAGCTAAGCAGAGAGATATAGAGATATATTGATTGCTCTCTCTGCTATAAATTATATATTCTCCAATACCGACCCAAACCAAAAGACCCAGAGTGCTCTTGAGTATTACTAGGCTCATTTCAAACCCTTGTAGGATAAGTTTTGTTCTTCATGGCAGCATGACTACAATGTAGACAAATGTTGGTAGTGAGTTTATACTGACACTTACAGACACAACCTGGATAAACCAGACAAAGAGATGAGAGAAGGAAGGGGAGGGGCATGGAGAGAAAGGAAGTGAATGGAAAAAATTAAATGATCAGTTCAGGAGGCCCATCGTATGAGTAACATGTCTTCCGGAGAGTTTGAATTAAAATGTGGTGTTATTTTGTTTGCATGTATCACAACTTAATATAAATAGTGCTGCACTATAGATCTCATTCTAATTATTATATTTATCTTAATTTTCCTGTGTTGCTATGTGCACTCTTGGTCAGACCCTAGTTTCCAATTGCTGTGTGACAGTCCATAGCATACGTCCACCACCTTTACTTATGCACTTCCCCAGTGATGGGCACCTACATGACCTTCAACTGCCTTTTATAAACAAAGCTGAGATGAATATCCTCATACATCCCCCTGTGTGACAACGACAACAGCAACAACACACACGAACATATACACAAGGTATATGTATACCTAAAGAAACCAAGATGGTGGCACCCATCTACACACCCACAAGGGCATTGTATCTCACCAACCATGTGCATTATCCAGCACTATGCCTTGAGGGTTTTGTTTGAAAGTCCTTCCTCAATTCTTTATAGGCAATGTATTTTTCCACATTCTCTTCTATTTACTGTATACTTTCACCATTCATATTTAGGTCTTTAATCCAACTGAAATCCATTTTTTTATATGAAGTCAGGTGGAAATCCACTTTTCTTTTTCTTCATAAATGTAGACAATTTCCTCTACATCTAATCTCTGATCAGCTCCTATGGCACAAGACAAGCAGGATATTGAGACTTAGATGGCAAAGGGTACACAGACTGGAATGGTGATTTATATCACTTCTAAGTTATACACATTCTGCCTCTAGTTCACTTGGAACTCTCTGGAGGGAACACCCTTGACCATGACACAGATTCCATTGTGATGATGTGGAATGGAGAAATGCTGAGGTGCTCTCCACCAGCCTAGAAGGAGTAGATCGCAACAAGGATGAATTGAGACCGAAAAACACGGTGGATGTCGCACGTTCTGGGCAGGGCTGTTGGTGAACTCATGTGACATACTCAAGAACTCTTAGGAAAACCTGGGTGAGATATTAACAGGAAAGAAAATTCCTACGTTACTAGGTGGACACAAGAGTAGCCAAGCCACAGTAAATTTCTACTAATTTGATCCCTCCTATAATCATACAACTAACAGGCCAGGGGAAATAGAACAATATATGTAAATTGTATTTTCTAATGTATGATGGGGTGAAACTACCATTTTATTTTCAGGTTCATTAAATAATAATTACATTCCTGGGAGTAAATTGCAGTTCAAAAAGAAAAAAATTTATTCTCGAAACCAAGTCTGTATATATCAACCATTCATGTTGTTATGCGTGAAGGATTATTCTATATTTTAGAATTATTTTTCTATTACACAATATTCATACTCTTAAAGGCAAACGGATATGAAATAAAACATTATAATTATAATATTTAATCATGTGAAAATCTTACTAAATCACACTTGAACACATCTTAAATAAAATAGCGTAATAGAAAGAATAACTAAATCCAGGAAGACATTTTTATCTGTCTTTGAGACTATAGAATAGAAGACAGAGTGGAGGTCACAGATGCCTGAGGTAACACAGGAATAAATACAGATTAAAAGTATAATGATAACTGATTTTTGATAAATACTCAAATTTGGAATTACAATTTTAAATGATTTTTCAAGAAAAATAGCTCCTCATCTTGAAGTCCTTCCCCTCTTTGTCCAAATAATGAAGTCCTATTCATTTTTGAAATCACACCTCAAATGTCACCTCCCCAGGAAGCCCTCGATGATTGCCGCTCCAACTCCATTCCAGAGCAATGCTTCCTCTTCTGAGCTCCCTGTGGCTTAATGTTTTTTATTACTGCATTCCTCACACAGTATTCTTTTTTTTTTTTTTTTTGGTTGTATTTTTAAATCTGTTCTGCTTAGGGAAGTACCTGCATCTTACATTTGTATTCCTGATACTTAGAACAATATCTGGAACACAGCAAGCACCAAATAAATGTCTTAAAAAAAAATGAAATGAAATGCCAAAGGCTTTCTTTATGTACTGACATAGTAATAAAACAGTTGCAGATGGGGGAAGTTGCATTTTTTAAAACTTTAATACGATCTGATCCGTGGCCACATTCAACCTCAGAGACTTTTACAGCCTGAATTTGGGGGTTAGATCTAGCCCAGGATCTCTCCAACTTTAATGTGTGTATGAATCGCCTGGGCAATTGTTAAAATATAGATTCTGATTTAGGAGGTATGGGGCAAACCTGAGATTCTGCATTTTTAACAAGCTCCCAGGTGAAGCCGTTTTTGATCCACCAACAACATATGAATTAGCAAGAGTCTAATCCCCCTCCGCCCACTAATTAAATGCATTAGCTACAACATTTGGTCAACAAGCAAACACGTGTGAAAGTCAGCTTTTCTAAACTTCTCTAATACAATGGTTCTCAAACTTTAGCTCCATCAGGGCTTGTTAAACTACAGATGGGTGGATCTACCCAGTGCTCCTGATGCACTAGGACTGGGGTTGGGCTAGGGAGTTTGCATTTCTAACATGTTCTCAGGTGAGGCTGATGCTGCTGGTCCAGGGATCACATTTTGGGATCCTTGAAACCATTGTGATGAATGACCAATTCACCCATAACTGTCAGTCTAAACATTTACACAGGGAATATTAAAGGAACAAATTAGAGCACCTCAGAACCATCTGCCATGTGATAGTGAATTGGTGGCCATTGATGTTAGAGATTCATCCCCACTTGGTAAGTCGGAAAGAGCACTGGATCAGGACCTGACTTCCAATTCCGGGTCTTGAACCTGTGATTTACATCTGCTTGAGAAATTCTCGAACCTCTCCAAGCCCCAATTTCTCTATCTGCACTTCTAGACTTAGCCGAAGTAGGCTCTGAACTGCCGACCCACCAGAGCTCCCCCAGGCAATTCTGGCCCCTCCACCACCAACTTCAGTGGACCTTTGCTCTTGACTCTTGAGCAAGACAGTGGTGTGTCTTTAGCTGGACAGTAAGACTCCAAGTTCCCTGAGGGCAGAGGTGAATTTTATTTATATTTATTCTCAAGCAACTGGAAGTACTCCTGGCAAATAGCAGTTACTCATTAAATGTTTACTACGGAATGAATAAAAATAATAAACCCTGGGCTCCAAATAGCCCTTTAGGACCTGTCTTTATGCTAATTCTCTCATTTTAGCTGCTTTGAAGTATCATTAGGAAAGAACACCCCACCAAGTAGCACTGGGAATGAGAGCCACAAAATTTAGTGCTTCATAGGGCTCTCCAGGGATGAATCCATGGTTAGGCTGCTGAACTATAAATGTTTTTTTTTTTAATTTTCAGATTTAATGATACAGAAGATTATTTTTGTAGGAAATATGTTTACTGCTACTCTTTAATCACAAGCTGTATTAAGGCAAGTTTTCCTATAGGGCCTTGCTTTTATAAATAAACTTGGTCTTTCATTACTGTAAAAGTTTTCATTAATAAAACATCTTTTTGTGCTTAGGTGTTTGATTTTAAGATTTTAAAAGTTATATTTTAGTTAGAAACACTTTTCTGGTCCATGGAATAACAAATTCACATTTCTCTTTCTTTAGTTAAACAAAAACTTTCACAGCTGAAAGTTTTTCTAAAAGAAGAGTTTATTGATCCATGCTAATCAGAAAGAGATCCAGGTGTTGAAGCGTGGACTCTAAACCACCAACAGCAGGGCTGGATGGAGAAAGCAACGTGTCTGCCATCCTGGGGCTGACTGTCTCATATGCAAACACTTTGGAGAAGAAAGATGTAAGTCATTTTGAAAAAATTTACATTAGCTATAGATAAAAGGGGTGGGAGAAGGTGAGGCGGGGCTGGTTTTGGGATAGGTGCACAGCTCCTAAGGAAAAAAGATTTGCTCTTCCGGTTTGGTGTGGGCAACAGTTTGCAAAGTTCATGCGTAAGTAATAAGCTGTGGTGCCTGGTGGTCGGTGGCGCCTGATAGTTGGCTACTCACCTATCCTCTTTAGATAATTATGGAAATAGCCACCTAAAAGTTAATTCAAAGTTTCAACATACATTCGAGAATATAAGTAGTCTTTCGCTGTTTTTGCCCTGCAGTGTTAACTGATGAACCTCTCGTCTCTTCCTTCCACCTTCTGGCCTGCTACAATTTCGAACATCTCAGAATTTTCTCCTTATCAAGCTCTACCACATCCCAGCTGTGACTTTGGTGAGTGACTCTGGGCAAGGCGTCTAATGTTAATGTGCCTCAGTTTTTTTATCTGTAAGATAGGGAAAAAACTATTTCTATCTTATACTTTTCATAGAAATTGCATGAGTTAATAGATGTCTTTAGAAGAGTGTCTAACATATAATACGCCCAATAAATGTTAGCAAATGTTTTAAGATTGTGTAAAATGAACACATTTGTAGGAAGGTGCAGGCTTTCTAACCATAGTCAGAAATGTTTCCCCCACCCAGATCATGAGCGAGGAAAGGGTCTGATTTGAGTTCTCATGAGCGCGTACGAGAAAGGGCTCCCCTGCATAACTCAGTGGGTGGAATCTCTCATTTTGTTCATGGCTTCAGAGAGGACAGAGTGCTTCTCCAGGTCTTACTCTTTTTCATAACTCTGCATGTCTTAATCATTCATTAGATCTGCACGTGGGTGTGGGACCAGCCTGTTCCGCATCTCCACCCTTCCTACCAGTCTTGAGATGGCTTCTTCTATATGTCCTTAGTTATAGGACTTCTGTTCAGCTAGTCTTCAGGAGGTTCTCAATGATGATTGTTCTGTAGTTTAGTTGTAATTTTGATGTGGTCATGAGAGGAGGTGAGCATGGCGTTTACCTATTTTGCCATCTTGACCAGAAGCTACCTCCAGTATCCTTCATTTGAATCCACCAAGAATCTTTCTGCTATTCTCTTTGCTTACTGTGGTAGAGACCGCCAGCCCCTGGAAAGTGCAAGTGGGAAGGAGAGAGAAAGGTCAGGACTTAAGGCTGGGTAGGATGGAATTAAGGACTAAAGAAGGTGGTTTCAGCTACCCTGATAGTCAGTCTGAGCCCCACGAATTGAGGGAAAGTAGGTGGCCTTGATAGCCCACTGGCTGGGGCTTTGGCTACACTTATACGCTTAGGTGGGGTTGGCTCCTGTCATTATGAACATTGCCTCCTCTGACTGCATGGTTTAAGGCCAGGAGCAGTTGCCAAAAAGTGCACAGGAAGGCAAAAGGCCAACCAACTAGAAGCATAGATTGCCTGAAAATGCTATGTCCAGCAAGTCGGATCTGTTTTTCAGATTTAAGGGGTTGCCATGGTGGGTAATTGAGGTAATGAAGAAGAAATGAAGCTAATGGAAAAACAGGGACAAAGGCCCAGGAGACAGCAGTGAACGGAAAAGGCTGCCCACAGGCTAAACAATTAGGACATGGGAAATCTCAGACAAGCCTGCTAGGTGAGGAGACACGTGGCCCAGTTGCCTCGGACACTCCAGCTGATAGCCAGGCAACCTCCAGAAACAGCTGACCTGTCACTAACCATAGCTACATGAGAGAGAAGCCAGAACTGCCCAGCCAAGCCCAGTCTAAAGAATTGCGAGCTAAGTAACCAGCTGCTATGAGAAGGAACTAAGTTTTTGGGTGTTTGTTATGTGGCAGTGGATAATTTATCCAGGGAACAATTATCAGTTATGGACTAGATATATACAGTATCAGGATTTTATTAAGTGCGATAATGTTATTATGATGATATTTAAATATGTCCTTATTTTGAGGAGATATAGGAATGATATAACATCTGTAACTTTCAAGAGATTCAGCAAAATATATAGATAGGTAGCTTGATAAATAGATAAAGCAAAGATGACAAAATGTTATCAGTTGTTGAATCTAGATGATGAGTATATAGTGATCATTGTACTATTTTTTCAATTTTTCTATGTATTTGAAAATTTTATAGTAAAAAGTTGGAAAATAAAAATTTTAAAAATTACCTATATCCCACAGTAAACATATATTTAAAATTACATTTTTAATTTTTTAGTATGAATACTCATTTTTTAGTATGAATACTCATTATAGCTTTTGGTTATAATTTCTTGGCTCTTATGAACATGCAGGAATTTCATGAAGAATAAAATCCAATTTATAAATTGTCTCTAAATATAAAGAAATTTCTATAAAATTTATAAATTTTTATGAATTTTTGAACACCAAATTTGTTTACCAAATTTGACAAGGTTTAAATTTGGCATATTAAATCTCAGCCATTTTAGAGAACACTTATCAACTTTGACTTAGTGGTTTTATTTTTCCATTTAGGAGCCAGTAATTTTCCCTCAGCCCTCAAATGCTTTTATAGCCTGTGTAAGAACAGTGGTTAAAAGATAAAACAACTAGTTCTCCTTAATCAACTGTGAGAAGAAGCCAAATACCTCAGTTGACAAAGGCGGTAGAGAGTCATTCCTGGCCAGGGCCTTGGAATTGTGGTCATGTGAGCCAGAGAGACCTGGGTTCAAATCCCAGTGATGCCATTTAAACCACTCTGAGGTTTAAAATGGAGATACTAATGACTATGTGACTAGATTGTCATTATGACAAAATGAGGGAATCACGTGTAAGCCTGATGCCATTGTTATTGGGACTTATGGTTTTATTTTCTTGAAATCAAGTGACTGCAGAGAAGGAAGGCATCTGGTGAGATTTTCAGCTTGGCTCCACGTGGGTCTCTGGGCTTGCTAGAGCCCAGCAGGAGGATGGGAAGCTTTGCCTTCCAGATCACACTGTACGTCCAACCCAGGAGATCAGTGGGTGGACCCCTTGGGAGGGCCTCAATAAATGGTTGTCACATAAATTAATGGGACTTGTCACTACACTCTTTAGAGGGGATATTGTATTTGGGGTATGGTCCAGAGGCAAGAGGTAGGAAGTTGATTGCAGAAGTAGCTAGAGCACAACCACTTAACCCAATCACCACTAAGGTTGCCGTTAGTTCATATGACATCTTTCTGTAAATTAGAAAAGGTACTCCTTACTAGAGATCCTTTACTTCACATGTTGGAAATTTGCTGAAATATACCCAATTTTCTTTTAGGCCAAGACAATCTATTAGTGCCTGCTAGGAAATTATCATAACAAATATACAAATTATATCTACATTGTGAATCGTAAATAGAAATGTTTCTGTTTTTGTGGCCATAACTAGATATTCAAAGTTGGAATACACACACATGCCCACCACACTCAAGAGCGAAAGTGAAGTTTTATTCATGGTCAGCTCTTCCCTGAGCAGCTGGGAACGTATAAAAAGCTCAGTGAAATTTAAGAGACTTGTAGTACTAAACCCAGAAGAATGAAAAAGCAAAATCAATGTAAAGAAAAATACCCTGTATCTGTCATGAAATTATTCCTTTTTGGGTGCAGACCAACATTTGTTACTGGTTTTATTTTTAACCCTTCTGAAAAGTTACATTTTAGTTTTTATTCCTACTAAGTTATGACCATTCACAAAAGACAACAGAAGGCAGCCTAGCCTAGCCCAGTAGTTTTTCCAAAGTAACTAAGCATCATAATCACTTGGAAAACTATAGAAAAAAACTACAAGAAAGAAATACACAGACCCAGGTTTCTCCCTTCAGCTAGGTTTCGAACCTATTGGTCTAATCAAAGAGTAGTATATGAAGAGATAAGATGATGATATCAACTGGAGACCCTGACACCTTCCTCTCCCAACTTTTTTTCAATTTCCTCTATAAAGCAAGCAGGCCGCTATAAAACCAAGAAGAGCCAATGTCCCAGTTGAAAGGCCAACAGGCAGAAAGAGCCTGTGTTGTGATGTGAAGACCATCAGGCAAAGAGAATTCTCTTACTTGGGGATAGGTCAACCTTTTATTCTACTCAGGCCTTCAAATGATTGGTTGAGGTTCACATTAGGGAGGGAAGTTTGCTTTCCTCAGTCTACCCATTTAAATGTTAATGTCACCCCAAAAACACCTACACAGAAACACCCAGAATAATGTTTGACCAAATGTCTGGATACCGCATAGCCCAGTCAAGTTGACACATATAATTAACCATCACAGGACGCTGCAGGTATGTACTGAGCCCTTCTAGTGCAGTTGCTTCCAGTTATGCCACTTCTATTACCAGGCACCAAATTGAAACTGTGATTGCCATTTTTAACTGCTTCTCCTGCCATTGTTAGTTCTACTCCTTTATCTGCCCCATGAGGGGCCACAGTTCAAGTCCTGCCATCTCACACTGAAAAGCGAGACTAAAGAGAACTTATTCATAAACAATGGGTTAAATTTTCAAATCATCAAAAGATTTTGGCTTATTTTAGAGCAAGCTTTACAACATTTCACAGAATTTTGCTTTATTAGAAACAGAATGCATGCAATACATTCTAAAAAGAATGTAGACGTAACAAAAGTAACTAAATATTCTAAAGTTGCTAATACACAGATCCCCCCCGCAGGAAGTGTGTCATCTGCTTCTGTGTGTGTTAACCCAGGGAGGGGGGCTGCTGGCTCTTTCTCCCAAAGGAACAGCCAGTGCTAGCTGCACAGGTGGGCCTACTTATTCCTATCCCTGAGATGAAGGAAACAAACCATAGGCTAAAAGATCGGAACAGCTGCGACTAGAAAGAGCTGGGAGCAGAAAGGTTTTCTCTCCCGATAGCTTACCCAAGGGTCAACTTTACCCCTTAGGAGTGGAAACTGAGTTTTGCCATCTCTGGAGGGATGCCAAAAGTGTCACCTGACTGCAAAAGGTGAACTCTTGGCAAATGGAGTCCCGTAACCATGGAGAGGAAGACCAAACAGAAGTCCTGGAACGGGTAGCTTTTAGTAAACAATCATAGGTGGAAGAGGCATACAACCTTTAACCAAAAAGAAAACGAAAGAGAAGACCTGAGGAAATTCAATTTCAGCATTAGAAAAAAACTTTCTAGTACTAAAACCAAACAAAACATGATTTCCAAGTTTTAAAAGAGAATGCATAGGTTTTGTTCACCGCTCTATGTTCTTAGTCATTACACATTTACACAAATAATGAATAGATGAGTAAAATTCAGTGGATAAAATCAAAGAAGCAAAGGGAACCAATGAGAGCAGAATTAGTGGTCTCGAAGTAGACCAAAGATGCTAAAACAATTAAGGAAATGAAAACCAAAACCACAACGAGATACCACTTTGCTGCCATTAGGATGATGGCTATTATTAACAAAACAAAACAGAAGATAACAAGTGTCGAAGATGAAGAGAAAGTAGAATCCTTCTGCATTGATGGTGGGACTGTAAAATGGAGCAGCCACTATGGAAACAGTATGGAGGTTCCTCAACAAATTAAACATAGAACTATCATATGATCCAGCAGTTCCACTTCTGGGAATGTAACCAAAATAAATGAAGGTAGGGCGTGGAACAGATATATGCACACCAATGTTCAGAGCCGCATTATTCACAATAATCCAATGGTGAAAACAACCCAACTGTCCAACGACAGATAAATGGATAACCAAAGTGTGGTCTATCCATACAACGGAAAGAAATAAGAGACGTGCTACAACATGGATAAACCTTGAGGACATTACATTAATTGAAATAAGCCAGACACAAAAGGACAAATACTGTATGATTCCACTTAATGTGAGGTAGCAAGAATAGTTAAATTCATAGAGACAGAAAGTAGAATGGGGCAGGAGAGGCTGTTGTTTAATGGGCATAGAGTTTCAGTTTGAGAAGATGAAAACATTCTGGAGAAAAGATATCAAGGCAGAATTTATGAGGAACAAGATAAGATACAAGAAGATGAGATTGGGTAAACCTAATACGTAAGTAACAGGAGTTCTAGAAGGAGAAAAAGAACAAAAGGAAGGTGAATAATTACATAATAGAAGGATGATTTTCCTGATCTAAAGAAAGACAAGTCTGCAGATTGAAAGGGCCCACTGAGGTCCAGAAAGGATTAATGAAAAATCAAAGGTCTTGCCTACCAACGACTTGATAATATTCTGAGTTCCAGAGGTACAGACAATCTTATAAGCATCGTTCAAACTGAAATAATACATTACTTACAAAGACAGAAGAATCCAACAAGCCTCAGACTTCTCATAGACAAACTTAAAAATTAGAAAGAAGTAAAATAACATCCATAAACCGCCAAGGGAGAAGAACTACGGTTGAAGAGCCCAGTAGGTAGCCAAGATGGCACTGATCTGTCAGGGTGAAATACATATAGCAATAAGTAACATATAAATAGCAAGTGTACTAAGCACTTCTACCTTGCAGATACTCTTTCGTCAGCAGTATAGACAATGCTCATCTCAGCCTCATGACGTCAAATCCTACAAGGTAAACACTTTTATTATCCCGATATTACACATAAGGAAACTGAGGGACAACGGAATGAAGTAAGTTGCCTAAGATCACACAGCCCAGAAACAACAGAGCCCAAATTCGAATTCTGGTGTTCTCATGCTCACACCATTCTACCATTCCTAAAATTAGTTGTCTTTATGAGAGGCAGAGAAGGGGCAGGAAAAAGTTGGTTTGCAAAGTGGAGAATTGTGGGAGAAGACTAACAGATGGAAGAAAATGCACATTATAATGTACAGTGTACATATCAAACAAAATACTATAAAATATTTTATTACTAATATATAAAAATGGCATGTACATATCAAGAAGAACCAGAAGGTGATAAGACACGAAAACATGGATGGATCTTGACCAATCTGTAAGTCATTTCATTCTTGAACTTCTGTTATTTCAATATATTGTCTGTAATCAAGAGTTCAAAAAGAACAGAGTTCTGACTTGGGAGACAGGCTGCCTGGGTTCCAATTCTCATTCTAGTTACTTAGTTGCTGAGTGATATTGGGGGAGTTCCGGGACGTAAACTTCACCTTGAAGTGTGTTCCATTTGGAAGGAAAGGAGTTGAGCTCTCTGACTCCTGGCCGCCCAAGGAGCATGTATGCTGTGACGTCTCTTGTGGTCAAGGGGCTGTGGGTCCAGTGGCCTCTTGGTAGACCTCAAAAAAGGTCACAGATATGAATCATTAGAGGCAATGCACACCCAAAGTGGAGAAGAAGCCCTCAGAACCAGGAAAGTGTATACAAGGAAATGTGGGCAGAGCCCTGAGGTGTCCATATGTTATTTATTTTTCTCCCACAGCAACAAAGACAGAAGGAAGCAGTTGGAAGAGTGAGGTCAGGGGGGTGATAATGCCAGCAAGAAACAAAGCGCTTTCTATGTGGCGGCTCTTCTGTCCTTAGCATGTTGATTTTTGCTTTAGGAGTTGAGATACTGCTTGACATCCAGACACGACATGTATGTTTCAAACAGGAAGAAGCAGGAAAGAATGGCAGCCCAACGGTCTGCCTTGCCAAGGCTTTTACGTTTTTGTAATTTCTTCATATGGGAAGGGAGACTCCCCCTTTTTGCTCATCAGCCACAACTGGAAGAAATGCTCACCCCCAGAGCAGTCAGTGGCCACGGGAATGAGATCCCTGTGTCGGTTTGAACTAACCATGTTCGTCCCCTGGTGCTGGGGCATCACTGACCTGAACACATCACCATTCTGTCAGCAGCACTGATGTGATGGCTGGCGGGTTGGCTCTCAGCGGTACCTGCCATTGCCCTGTACCCTGACTGGGAAGTGTGACATCCGAGGAAAGGGCAAAGAGTGGAGAGATGATGGGAGCTTGAGGAAGTAAGCTATGGAGAGACTGGCAGAGGAAGCCCATGAGGATTCTGGAAGAGGAGCTATGGGGCGAGAGGAGAACCTGGGCAGTGTGATATCACGGGAGTAGAGGGATGAAAAGGTCCCACTTGCGTTGCACTTATCTGCCGCCGCATAACAGACCACCGAAACTTGGTGCCTTTAATCAGCACTCGTTCCTATGATCTCTGATGGTTTGGGGGACCCACTGGGCTCAGCTGGGTGGTTCTGGCTCAGGGTTTCTCATGTGACTGCCGTCAGCTGGTGGCTGAAACTGGAGTCATCTCAAAGGCTTCCTCACTCCCACGTCTGGTGCTTGGGCTGCGAAGATGTGAAAAGCTGGAGCCTGGAACGGCTAGGCAAGCATCTCTATCTCTTGGTGGTCTTTTTACAATATCTCCTCCCTGAGACTGCTTCACAGTAGCCTGACCTCTGACACCTTCCAAAATTGTACGATCCAAGGAGAGAGCCAGGTAGAAGTCACGTGACCTTTTATGACCTAGCCTCAGAAGTCACGAAGCCTCACCTCCTGTAGCATTCTCATTAGAAGCGAGTGACAACGGCCCACTTTTACTCAGTGGCTCTTGATGGGAGCCAAAGTGAAGAGCTTCCACGCATGTTTTAAAATCACACATTCTCAGTCATTTTTATTTTAAACGACTACTTGATTGTCACAACAGGACAGGGATACAATTGCTGGAAAGATCCCAGGCCGAGGATACAAGTTTCTTCAATGTAGCTACAGGATATAAAAGATCCATGAATAATCCACCCACAGAAGGAGCCCAGGTGTACCTCGAACCAGAGGGATAAGCTTCGCTAAGCTTTACGGTCCCCCAAGTCTGCCAGCTCAGCTCATCACGTCCTTCCAGAAGTCTAAGTTTGCTGTCCCCTCAGGGTTTTCAGACTCTCTAGCTTGCACCCCCATGTCACCAAATGCTCTGGAGTCCTGCCCAAGCTGCCTAGTTCTCAGGTGCAAGCCGCCATTAACCCCCACACACTGCCTTTTCTCTGACGTTTACTGCAAGCCTGAGTGATCAAAGTCACTTCTGCAGCCTAGCTTCTGCTAGCTGGCCCTGGCATCAGGGCTGCCTGCAGCCCTCCACGCACCTTCTTTTCTATAATCTATACCTTGCCTGTTTCCAAAGGGTTGAGGCTGCTCACTGATTAAGCAAAAAGCACAATGGGGTGATTCGAAAACAAAGAGACCCAAGTGAAGAGGACAAAAGAAACGATTATCGTAGCTCTGCGCTTTCTGATGATGAACCCGAGAGGCAAATCTTGCCTACTGTATTTTCTACTCCTCTTCAGAGACCAACTTTTTCCTAAAGTAAGCTCATTTATCACAACAGGGTGGTGAGTGGTGGACACTTGGTTGCAAAGTCCACACGACACCTTTACCTCCAATTAAGCACGAGTCATTGGCTGTCTGCATGGCAGATTCGTCTGTTGATCCTTTACAGAAAGTAAAGTGATCCCATGCCCATTCAGCTGTCTCTTCCAATATTATGTGTCTTAAATGAGTCTTTCTCAGGTTCTTTCTCTGAAAACTTTATCGCGTATCTTCAGAATGTCACACACTGTGCCAGATGCTGCAATAGCAGTCGGTTTATTCTCGAATCCTCTGAGACAGGACATCTCAAACTTGAGTGGACGACACAGTCTCCTGGGGAGCTTGTGAAAACTCCAGGCCCCATCTCCAGGGTGTCCAACTTCGAGGTCTGGGTGGAGCCCAAGAATGTGCATCTCTAACAGGTTCCCAGGTGATGATGCTGCTGGTCCAGGGCCCACACTTTGAGAACCGCTGCTCTCAAGAGTCACTGTACAGATAGGTATTAAGTTTGTTTCATGCTTTGGATGTGAGATTTAAGTTTGTTCCATGCTTTGGATGTGAGATTTGCATCTCAGAAAGATCAAGAGTCTGGCTTTATTTCCAGCTATAAGGAATATCAACTCACTTCATGAAAAACATGGGAAATAGTGGGGTACATTACAGGAGGTACAGTCATTTTTCTCAGCCGAGAATTTGGGATCTTTTTGAAAAACGTATAAGGTCCTAAAGTTACTGCTAAACAACGTAAAAGAGACGATATTTAGGCCAAAAATCATTTGAAACATCTGTTTCCTTCTCATAGCTAAGTCCATATGAAAAACCCCAGTGTTGCCTCTAAGAATATTCTAGCTTTATGAAGAATATTATCTTCATGGACTCATGAGAATGAATTAAGTGCAAAATGCCATCTGAAGCATGTGAAATTGTTACGCTAGGGTTGAAGAGAGGCTCAAACGCTTTCAGAGAGAGAAAGCATAGAAGAAACAACCTCACACACAAAAGCAGGGATTGAAATGCTTTGAATTTCTCAGCAGAAACAATAGGAGCTAGAAGTATACAGAACAAAGCCTCAAAATGTTGAGATGGAACAATTTCTAATCAAGAATTTTCCAGCCAGCCAAGTTCAAGTTAAGTGTCAATGTATGCTAAAGACATTTATAGACTTGCAGAGCTGCACAAATGTACTTCCTATGCCCAGTTTCACAGGAAGGCACTGGAAAACAGGCTGCCCCCAAATGAGAGAGTTGAGTCCAAAAGAACGAAAGAGGATGTGGTTCTAGGAAAATTTTGAACTGGCAATACAGATGGGGTTAGGAACAGGAAGACTGGGCTTAAGACAAAAGCAAATGTATTTTTAAACAATATTTTATATATTTTAAATAACAAAATTCTCTGGAGCAGGGGTCTCAAACTTTACCGTGAATTACCTGGAGGGCTTATTGAACCAGTGCAAGCTTCCCGGGCAAACACTGTTCTGTACCCATGTTATTGAGAGATATGGAGGTTAATTAGGAAAAAAAGGAAGAGTTGAAAGTAGTTGTATCTAGGGAAGAAGAACTAGAGCCGCGAGAGGTGGAAACTTCAGGGGAGGAGGTGTGCAGGGCAGGAACCTATTGAGAAAAACGTCGTAGGCTGTAGCAGAAAAAGATTTGGCCCTTTAAATGCAGGTGTCAGCAATTATGGCCAGACAGCCAACTGCTTATTCTTGTAAATAAAGTTTTATTGGTATGTTCTCTGGCTACTTTCCCACAGTAAGGGCAGAGTTAAGCTGTTGAGACAGAGTCCCTGTGGCCCAGAAAGCCTAAAATACGCAGTATCTGGCCCTTTACAGAAAAAATTTGCCGACCCCTGTTTTAAACCATAAGTGTTCAACTGATAAAAATAAAAACTAAATGAAAAAAAATGCCCAAATTAATAAGTATGGAATCATAAAATGTTAGTGCTGGAAGAGATCACCTGCAACTACATTGATTTACGAGTGAGAAGACTTAGGTTCAGGGAGGTGAAATTGTTTGTCTAAAGTCCAGGGAAAATGGGAATCCTGGGAATATTCTCTAGGCCACTGATTCATCTTCAGGCCCGTGCCTACTGCCATGCTGTTCTCTTTAACCTAGCACTGTATTTAAATGTTTTCCATCTTGGTGAGTCATAAAAAGTGACTAAAGTAAGGTATTCGTGAATTAAAACCAGCGTGTGACTAGAGTTCACCAAGAGTTTTAATTCAGCATTCTACAGTGAACGCTGTGAACCATAAAACTCATATGGAGCTGAAACTCCCAAACTTTTCAAGAAGAAACACTGATTTGAGTGCACAGTCAATGTTACCTTGAGTATGATTTTCAATTGCTTTCCATTGTAAAGTATTACTCTAGCTTGTCAGTTATTTCAGCAACCCCTGTGTATTTGCTGACTGGGGACCTACAATCTTCCCAAAGGAAGGTTTAAGGTGCCTAAGACTGACTGTTCAAATCTGAATCACTGACATGCTTTGTTATAGCTAAACTGCTGTTACATGTAGATCCAAAAATGTAATGGCTCACACTCAAAGAAGTTTCTGATTCACATAACACTTTGAAGGCATAGGAGTTAAGGGAGCGCAGTGTACATGGTTATTAGGGCAAGGGGCTGTACTCCACACAGTCATTCAGGGACCCAGGCTGACGGCAGCTCTGCCATCTTTCAATATTTAGCTTCCAGGAACACTCTCATCACCATTCCAGCCAACAGGAAGCGAGGAAGGCCATGGAGGGGTATGTGAGGTTTCATGTCACCTCTGCTCGAGTTCCACTGGCTAGAACTCAGCCACGTGCCTGCAAAGGCAACTGGGAAATGTATAGGTGTCTGAAAAATCAGGAAACATATGATGAACTTATTTTAAAACAATGTTTTATATGCATTTTCAAATAACATGCTCAAACTGTTTTTGTCCAACTCCCAAACACCTCGTCGTGTGTGTGGCCATGGGCCTGGGAAGGGGTTGGTGGATTTGGGTGGTCTTCACCATTTCTATCACTATGGAGGAGGTTTATAGCCAAAAATGCTCATAAAGCAACATCTCATCATTATCACTTACATCTTTTCTCCTTTGGAGAGTGGGATGGGTCAGATAGGTGTCCTCTAGGCATCTTTTGTCCCATTGAACTATCAAAAACATTGCTAGAGATGATTAGTTCCAGTCTCTAATTCGATGGCTGAAAATTAGGGGGTAGGAATTTTAGTTGAAGTATAAAAGGGACATGATCTCCCCAGGGACTCAGTTTCAGGAGAGTACCCACCTGACCTGAGGCCAAACAAAACCAAAGCAGAAAAAGCCATATTTACCTGCAAGAACTGACAAGTAATAGTTTCGGGTGGATCGGAATGTCTTTATCTTACATAGCTGTCATGGTTTGAACCTGGAGGCAACCTAATCCCGGCGACAGCAGTCTGTGCCCTCAGGTCAGCACACCTCATTGACTAGGGTCCCACAGGCCTATGGCCGCCTCCACCGATCAGGCCAACACAAGCCCTAAATCCAGTAGCACACGTTTCCTTCCTCATTCTGCCAGTCACGTTGCAGCCTCTGGACTGGGAAAAGGTACAAACTCGTGGTTCAGGTCTTGTATGAGTCGGCCTGAGCTCGGCGTAATCCACATGGCCTGCCATTTACTTTGCTCTCCCAGCCCTTCATTTTGTAATTTTCTTAGGCGAGGAAACCCTTGGTTGACCTCACAGATTGCAAGGTCCTTGTCAGCTTACAATCCCATATTTTTTATGCCTACAGCACCTGGTCTTCCTAGGTGATCTCCCATCCAAGTACTAACCAGGCCTGACCCTGCTTAGCTTCCGAGATCAGACAGGATCCAGCTTGCTCAGGGTGGCGTGGCTGTAGACTCTCCCAGCCCTTCCTGATCACCAGGAGAGATGGAGCTCGTAGCAAGAGTGGGGGGACGGGGCGGCAGGCCGTAACTGATGGGAGCAGAGCCACCCAATAAGTGAGGGAAGGGGACTCTAGAGGCATCAAAAATAAACTGAACTTCCCTTAGAATTTCTGTCCCATCCTCACTGACAGACCATTTATTTGCGTTGTCAGTATGATTTGGTTTAGTATGGGCGTTGGCTTTATGTTCATTCTGATTTACAAATTCTTACCTTCCAGTGACAAAATCAGTAACACACCTTCTCTTTTGAACATGCCAGTATCTGCCCAAGACTCAATGATCTGATCCCACAAAAGTGAGTGTTTTAAAGTGCCTTATGCAGGGCAGATGTTTGAAACTATTCGATGCAAAAGTGAGATGCAGTTCAACCAAAAGTTTCAAGGTCTGGTATATGACACACACGAGGAAATGAAAGAAAACAGACATCAGACAAAATTGATAGCTGAGCCCTTTTGTCAGTGTGTTATCATCCAGGCTCGCTCCTAAGAGATCCTAGGAGGGGAAGTATCATGGATTATCTACGCACCGTCATCATCGTCACTATAATCCTCCAGGCAGAAGGGACCAATGACAAGTTTGCCTGGAGCCAGGGGCAGAATGGACTGTAGCACTGGTTTGTCATTCATCTGCACATTAGCATCACCTGGGGAGCTTTAAAAAAAAGCTGAAGCCCAGGCCATATCCCAGACCGATGAACTCTTCATCTCTGGGAAGGGCCTAGGCGTCGGAATTTGGGAAGTCCCCTCCCCAGTTCTGTTGTGCAGACACACATGGGACCCCTGGCCTGTGGGTATTCAGTATTTAGCACTTCCATGCAACAAGGGTGTCTTACCGGCACATGGTACTGCACAGTGTATAAGAGCACTTTGGCATAGATGATCTCATCTAATCCGGGTACAAGCGGCACGATCATCTCCTTGGCTGCTCTTAAGTTTCTGTATAGGAGGGAGCAGGGGTGGCAAGCCGGAGTGTGGAGACCTTGGTGTGTGTGTGGAAGCGGAGTGTGCAGAGCGAGCCCGCTCCTCTTCCCTATGTGTGTGCTTGCACGAGTGGCTGGGGATGGAGAACTGCCGGAGAGTGTGAGGGCCTAAGGCCTCCTTCCCCACTCTGTGCCCCACGCCGTAATTATCTCTACAGAGGGTCCAGTTTCCTTAAAGCGGCACAAGTGGTTCCTGGCAGAGGCTGCACCGTGACCGGCCGAGAGCACGCGAGTCAGAGTGGGACCTGGGCATGTCGCAGAGCGCATGCGTGCATTTCCGTGTCCTTCCTTTTAAGCAAATGGTAAGTAAGAAAATCTGGATTTTTAAAATTATATGAGACGATTATTTACTTCGCAAAAGACGTCCTCTCTATGAAAAAAATCACCCCAGGATTTCTTAAGATAACTGACTCCTTTTCTATACTTTAAATTGGTTTAAAACCCCAATTCTATATCCATTTGCTTTGCAAGCCTTTTTTGGGTTAAAGCTAAGCACACTGAATTATTTGTCCAAGTCATCGGCTTTTTATTTTTATATCACTTCGTCCAGAAGACAATAAAACAGAAATAGAAATTTTCCAAGACCCAAAGAGAAGCCTCTCTCGCAGGGCTGCCACGTATGGGCGCACAGATCGGACACTGCACAACCCCATGAGGCCCGGGCCAGGTGGACAGAGATATGAATCACAGTCCCTTGTTCGTGCAACATAGAGTGACTGCTCTGATGCTAGGTGTTGCAGAAGAAATAGAGATGCCTGCGACGTGTGTTTCTGACATGAGAGCTAGTGACTCACCGGTTCAGTCTCAGAACCCTACAGCCAGACCTAATGGTTGTCACTTCAAAGCCAGTGCTGTTTCTCCTGGAATGGCTTCATGCCAGTTCTGGTTCATTTCTCCAGGTGTATAAAGAACATTTCTCTTTTTGTTTTCTTTGTAAAAATACTTTCTGAGAACATTTTTTAAAAGGCTTGTTCCAGCTCATCCATATTTAAGAGAACATCATGCCTTGTGCTCTAAACATAAAAAACTCAGCTAATAGAAAGATCTCGTTTACTCCCCTGAACATGCGCCACGACCCTCTATTAACCTTTAGTGTCATTCTTGCCTTCATTCTTCCGAGCAAATACTGATTCCCCTTGCATTCAAATACAAGTCTGACCTCTTCTCAAATATTTTATCAGTTTTGTGTTTCAAACGGCCTTTGAAGTGTGTTTCCTTGTGGGTGTAAGCCTCTCAGCTGGGCATCACAAAGCAGGTCCTGGGAGGGAAGTGGAGGACCTTCTTTGCTGGCGTGGATCGCCCGTCCTCATGTATAATTGAGAACTCGTAAAATCGATGTGTTAGCAACAGAGGTGCTGACTTCCTCCAGCTTCTGGCCAGCGGTCCTTTCATTTCTTCCTGCAACCAGATCTTCAGTAAATGTCAAAAGCCATCTTTTAAAATCCTGATTGTGGGGACCTCCCCTCACCCCTCTAACATTACTCCAGGAATCTTACTACTTTGCTTTCTTCCCCTCCCTTGGCTGCCTGGAAGCTCAGAGCTGTTTAGAGTTTCAAATGTTCTGTTTAACTTGACTTCCTAATGCAATTCTTCCAAATCTACTAGGTTTTCGAATCTTGCATTAGTATGTTCAGCTTTATTTTTATTTTTGTGTGTGTGCTTTTTTCTTCAAGCTGCCCGAAAATCCTTTAGGAAGAAGAATAATACAAATGTGTGAATTAGAAATATGCATTTCCAACTCTGAGCCTTTGAGATCTGGTCAGGAAGGCGGTGCTTGGGAAATCAGAGGCCAGGAGCTCCCTGAACCCTGCTCATGGAAATGGCCGGAGTGGCCAGGACAGAAATCTGCTTTTGCTCTCCTTTTTCTTGACTTCATAGGAATCACGGGACCTAAAGCCATAGCAGTAAGTAAGCAGGACAGTGTATGCAGTAGTTCAGGTAACAAGCTCTAGAGATCAAACCCCAGTTCTGCCACTTGCCAGCTGTCCATCACACAGCATCCATCACGCTACTTAATCGCTCTGCCCTTCAGTATGTTGATCCGTAAAATGGGGACAGTAATTCATACCTCTTCAGCTTTTGTGATGATCAGTTGAAATCATGAATGCAAACACTTAGCACCAGTGCTCAGAGCATGCATAATATGGACTAATACATATTATAGCCAAACACTAGAAGTAGAGTTTTATAGTTTCGTTTCCTGTACAAAGCTAGATAATAGTATGTGACTGGCTATTTTATTAGTCGTCATTCTAAATAACAGGAACAATTCAAATTGTTCTTTATAAAAAGGTGTGGGGCTATGGAAAGAAAAACTTCTAGGAAAAATGTTATTTCTCTCTTCAGAAGTTTCCTCAGTATTTTTTCCAAGTTTTTATATCTTCGTAAAGTAACTATTCTCAAACATTCGTTTATTAAGACAGTTAAAGGTTTGATTTGCATACAGTAATCTTTAATTCAAGATAACAAAATGCTATTCCTTTGAAGCTTTTTCCCAAATTTAAAAATGAACAATATACCATCTCAGCACAGACATCAATAAAATAACCAAGAAGTAAAATAGTCTTAAATGTCCTTTACTGGTAAAAATAAGTTTGCTGGAAGTTGCTCTATTTCAGAGAGCTAAAATAGGAAGTTCTAGTGGCCTTCTAGGTGCTTCGCCATGAGCTCTATATAATTTCCATATTTTAATTTTTCCAAATTGTATAGAAAATGCACAATAAAAAATTTTAAATATAACCCAAACAGTGATGATACAATAAAAGTCTATATCTGGAACAAAATCAAAATACAAAGTTATTTCTAAAATAAGTACCGTTGGTATTGGAGTTTGTTAATCAATGTCATCCCCCAAAATAAATTAAATACATAAATACATACATACACACACACATACATACATACATACATACATACCGTTGAGGAAATTAAGCTAAACTTGCAAATCTCAAGCCACATATGCATGCAGTTCAAATGAAAAGGAAAATTGCCAAACAATAGTATCTGAAACAAAAATCTAAATTTAAACAGGTCCACTGTTACCTATTTTCTTAGGGATGCATTATTCATTTTAAAATTGGGACTTTATTTAATCCTCTAAAAGTACAAGGCAGGGCGCATATCCTTTGCCATGAGAAGCACATAATCGTCGATTGTTAGAGTCCCTATTTGTCCACCTCTGCCCTTGACTGCAAGGCTCTGTGAGGTGAGTGCAGACTTAACTGCTTAAGATTGACTCCATATTTAGGCAGCATTCATACAGACCTATTAGATACACTCTCTCTTTTTTTTTCTTCGGCAGTAAAAACACACCTCCCCTCTAGGAAGATAATTATGTTTCTCTAGATGCATGCACATCCTGAGATGCAGGTCCAAGATAATTGGAACCAGGCAGCTACTTGCCCTCTAATTTAAATGGGTCCTAAGGCTTAGAGCCAGACAAGCCAAATCAGCTGCCTACAAGAGCCGAGACAGCAATGGAAATTTGTGACTAGGGCATAGCGTAATGACAACCAGAAGCACAATAGTGGGGAAAGAGGACAGTCAACATTTGGCCTCCCTAGGAATAAAATAGAGATTGCTGCCCCCCCAAAAAGGAGACAGCCTCGACTTGGGGACAAACGCTTGCAGTTGTATGCAAAAGCAGGACCAGTGCTGCCAAATCCTCCAATTTTTCAAGAGAATTCACAAATCTGGCTTTTATATGAAAACTTCTATATTTTAAAAGTTAGCAACTCATTCAAGTGAAAGGCAACAACACAGCGATATTACTGTAACAACCGAAGAAAACGGAACTGCGAGGCACTGGTTTCCTATTTGTGGCTTACAGTGTGAAGTTTTCTTCAGGGCTGCGTTACTCCTTGAACTATAAAGACAAATGCTCGAGACAAATGCTATTTTTTCAACAACTCTTCTCTAGAAGAAATAGTAAAGAGGAAAAAAAAAAACACTAAATGCAGTGTTGTATCAGGGATTGGATCCTGGAATAGAAAAAAAGAAACCCCCAAAACCATAGTGAAATCAAATCGAGTCTGAAGTTCAGTTAGTAGCATTGAACCCATGTTAATGTCTTAGTTTTGACAAATGGGCTGTGGTTCTGTAAGATCCGAATGTGAGTGGAGCCTGAGGGAAGGGTGTATGGGAACGTTCTCTACGAGCCTAGGAACTTTTCTGAAGATGAATTCCACGAGACAGTTTATTTAAAAATAAATATGTCCAATTGACTAATTCATCAAACACATACATATTGGACAAGCAAGTTGTCGGTGGATATCACTGTGGTAAGTGTAGCACGTGAGTAGGAAATAAGGGGGAATACACAACTGAATTGAGGTATGGGGCAGGGCAAAAAGAAAAATACCAGAAAACAAGATACCTTAAGACAATTGGGTAGACCAGTGTGGGGAGGATTCAGGTGAAATGACTGAAAGAAAATGAGAGCAAACTGTCATTGTCCTGAATTCCACGTAGACACGATAGACCACAGGATTATTCCTTTATTTTTTCTTTACTTAAATACGGTTTTAAACACTGTAGGGCTTCTTTATTTATCTGTGGTCCACCAGTTTCTTAGCTTCTGCTTTTTCATTGTTTTTTTTCTTCATCAGATTAATGAAATATAAAGTTTGTACTAGTACAGATTAAGCACAAATAAAGGGTCAGAAGAAAATGAAATCTATCTCAATCTAAGCCATGGCGTCCCATACACATAGACAGCCATCTGGTCTATAAACTCGCCTATAGCGGGATTTCTCGACCAGAGTGCTATTGGTCCAGATCATTTTTTATGGGGGGCTGCCCTGTGCATCATAAGATGTTTAGCTGCATCCCTGGTCTCCTCTCACTGGATGCCAGTAATAGTTGTGACAAACAGAAATGTGACAAATGTCTCCGTGGTCCACACCATGTAGAAAGCTGTGATTTCCACAGGCTCAGCCAGCTGAGATCTAGGGCACCGAGCATTGTGGTCCCTGGGCTACAATGAATCTGAGAGCTAGCATTGGGGCCCAAATGACATCCATTTAAGGGGGAAATCATTGAATGAGTTGGATATGATTCCTTGTGTCAAATCATGGCTCAGACAGGGGTACCATATAGCTGATTATCGCTTTGTCAAATGGAAGATCATATCAACGATTTCTAAAACTCAAAAATGATTTGGAGATTATAAGCATATTCAAAATGCTTATAATGAGCAATATGCTACCACTTAGATTACTTGGGAAGCAGTTTTGGATTGATATAGCTTAGTTTATTTAGAGAATAAAAGGGGGCACACTTATATGTATCGATTTTTCTATTCCCATTGCAGTCATAAAATATATTTATTTCACTGGTGGCCTATCATCAGATGTGTAGAATCCTACTGGTTTGCAAAGAACATCTTGCCCTAGACAGTATTGAAGAGTGAGCAGTTATCTTCTGTTTCAACATAAAACATCAAACCTATAAACAGAAAACAGGGAAGAGAGTTCAAATCTTTGCCCACCACTAAGTCGAATGCCCTACTAACTCTCTCTGAGCCTCCGCTTTCTCGTCCGTGCTATTGGAGCCAGAGCCACCGTGGTCACTGTGAGAACTAAACGTGACTCTAGGAGACAGAGCGTGGCCCACAGGAGAGACTCATGTTCCCTTCCATGGTTCCCATTAATGAATGAATGAATGAACGAGCAAACTTTTTCTAGATTAAACTGATATGATTTGTACTTAATGCTTTATATTTCACACAATAGGAGTGTTCATTAAATGTATCTTATTGACTTGATTTAAAGTACCGAAATTTAAGGGTCTAAATATTCCAGAGGAGTGTGTTTGAGCTAAATTTCCCGATGGTGGCTTGTTCCAGTTCGTCTCTTACCCTTAGTAGTGTATGTAACCTTGAAGGAGTACCAGTGGAGTTAATAATTTACAAAGTGTGACTTTTCCCCAAAGACACTTGAGCTGAGGCTTTTTCAAGCCTGAATAAGGTCACATTATTCTTCTTTTGAAGATCAAGAAAATCACATCATGCTTTGAAAACTGATCTATGGATAGTTGTTATCATAAGTTGGCATCCAGGAAATGAACATTTTTTTTTTGTTAAAAAGCTGTGCTCGTAAATCAGATTCTTATATATAATAAACTTTCCAAAAGTACATGCTGAACTCTTTTACCTCTTTTAGAGTTCTATTTTGGAGAAAAAATTTCAAAAATTATTCATTTTACCTTTTAAAAAAAATACTATTTTTTTTTAAACAAAGAAAACGTTAATTTTAACATTTCCCCACTGCCTTTGCTAAATTACTTAGGTGGCATAAACAGTTTCTATCTTTTTAACTGGCACCTCTGAGCCTGAGGAACAAAAGGTCTTTAACACTAGGAATAAAGAGAAGATATGTGACCAGCACAGCACTGATGACTTCAGTATTGGTGGGAAAAGTGAATGGCTTAAAGAACTAAGATAAGAATAAAACAACCACAAATAAGCACATATGCACTGCCAATTTGGGTGCCATTATCAGATTCACTACCAATTCCTCCAAGGAAAAGTGTCTCAACATTCTGGGGAAAGAGAAGAAAAGGATGGGACAGTTCAGAATCCAGACAACAAAAAGCCAAAGGTAGAACTGGAAAGATTAAGGGTGTGCATGCATGTGTGCGTTCACGCTCCTCTGTGTGTGTGTGTGTGTCCCCCTTATACAATGATTGGAAAGACAAGTATCACTGAGTTATTCTTCATTGCTCCAAGACATTTTTAGGGGTCACTTGATACTCATTTCTGTCTTGTCACTGGAGTATTTATCAGAGTGGCCATGTCTGCACAACATAAAGAGAAGTGGATCTTTAGGAAGATGCCAAATGATCAAGGTACTTTTGGCTGCTGTCTACTTTGATCATGTCAATTGCAAAATAATCGCATTTTCTTTTAACCATGTGTTGTGCCCTCTCTGTATGCAAATTTAAAGAATATTGGTTGGAGAACATTTCTCATGTTTAAGTTCTTCCCTGCATGTCTTTTTTATTTACAAAAAAAAAGTGGGGAGAAGAAAGGAAAAGAAAGAAAAAATTGTAAGAATCTGCCAAGCAACATGCTAGATGAGGGGTTGGCAAACTACTTATGGCCTACGGGCCAAATCTCACATGCACATACACAAAGTAGAATATTATTCAGCCATGAGAATGAAGGGAATCCTGCTGTTTGCGACAACTTGAATGGACTTTCATAAATATAGAGAGGGTGAGTAAAAACGATAGTGATTTTAGAATGTGTTAAATCTTAAGTGACTATCAACTTAAATTAGACTGCTATAACCATAGCTTGGTATATATGAAGCACATGGTAACCAAAAACCAAAAATCTACAAGAGATATACAAGAAATAAAGAGAAAGGAATCCAAACACTACACCATGGAAAATCTAATGTACAAGAGTGGAGATTAGAGAATAAGAAAGGAACAGAGAAGAAGTACAAAAACAATCACAAAACAATTGATAAAATAGCAATAACTACCTACCTATCAAATATTACTTTAAATGTAAATTGACTAAATGCTTCAATCAAAATATGAATGTATAAAGAAGTACCTATGTATAATGGAATATTACCTGGTCATAAAAAAAGGATAAAATCTTACCATTTGCAACAATATAGATGGACCTTGAGGGCACTATGCTAAGTGAAATAAGTCAGAGAAACACAAATATCATATGATCTCACTTACATATGGAATCTAAAAAAAGCCAAACTCATAGAAACGGATAGTACAATGGTGGTTGCCAGGGGCTGGGGGTGGGGTGGGGGGAATGAGGAGCTGTCGGTCAAGGGCACAAACTTCCAGTTACAAGATTAACAAGTCCTGGGGATCTAACATACAGCATGGTGATTATAGCTAACGATACTAACTCATATACTTAAAAGTTGCTAAGAGAGTAGATCTTAATCGTTCTCATCACAAGGAAAAACCACTGGTAATTATGCAAAGTGATGGAGGTGTTAGCTAACGCTGGAGGTCATCATATTGCATTGTATGTGTATCCATGTAATGCTTTGTATACCTGAACCTTACACAACGTCGTATGTCAATTATATCTCAATAAACCTGGAAGAAGGAAAGACTTCTCATTGGAGAGGTCCAGCTTTATCTGTAAAGGACCAAATACTAAATATTTAGGATTTAAAGCCATGTGATCTCTACCACAACTCCTCAACTCTGTGACACAGAGCAGTCATAGACAAGGTGTAAATGACTGGGTGTGTGAATGTGTAAAACTTTGTTTACAAAACAGATGGTGAACAGAATTTGGCCTTAGTTTAGTTTGCTAACCCCAGTTGTAGAGTTGGATGTTCACGTCTAGCCCTCACAAGAGAGGTCTGAGCTGGAGATAGAAACATGTAAATCGTCGGGATTTGGTCATGGGCCCGGACAACGGCAAGGAGAGCATGTAAAAAGAACAAGAAAGAGACCGAAAAAAATGGCGTAGATGACAGAGGCTCTGTTCATCTCTCTGGCGACCAAATCAAAGTTGTGACGGAAACAAGGAGCAGCAGCAAGGAAAAATCACCTGGGATGAATAAGCCATACAACTAGGGAGAAAACCAATAAATCACTGTGCAACAGCAGAAGGTAAGACGGGGCGCGAGGACTTGGGGCTGCTTAGTCCCAGCGGCTGAGACGGAGGCTGTGGCAGCGGCAGACGCCTCTTAAACGGGCCACGTCTGCGAGCGGATTTTCACAGTGACGGACCTGCTCTCTCTGAGCACAGTGCAGATTCGGCTGCGCCCAGGGGACACCAGGGACTTACAGGGAGACATTGTCAGAGTGAGAGCCAAAGCGAGACTCGCTCTGTACAGAAGTGCCAGCAGTATCCATTGTTCCCTGTTGAGTGCCCTCCTCAGTATACTCTGCCATAGCCATGATGTCATCAAACTGGATAACAGGTCACTCCACCCAGAGGATTCCCTGAAACCGCACCTCCCCCAGTTTGTGGTCCCACCCAAGCCACATCCAGGCGTATCCTTGGCGAGTCAGGTGCTCCTTGCTGAGCAGCGCCAAGACTCACCCTGGTGGCAGCTAACCATGATTTCTGGCATGGCCTCTTGACGCAACTATAAGCACAGCATCTGTGGATTGCTTGCTGAATCTTAACAGGTGGCCCCAGAGGGGCAGAGGCCTGGGCTAAGTTTGGCCTGTAGCTGAACTCCTCTTAGGACTGTGCCACTGGACAGACACCTACTTCACAAATCCACACTAATAAGACCGGGAGACTTAGGAGCTTTGCTTCGCACATAGAAACAGACACAGAAAGGCAGCCAAAATGGGAAGACAAAGAAGCAGACGCGATATGAGAACAGAACAGAGATCCAGATGTAATGGAGTCAAGTAATCTAACAGATGCAGAGTTCAAAACACTGGTTATAAAGATGCTCAATGAACTTTTGGGAGGTGTAGATAAATTCAGTGAGAACTTCCACAAACAGATAAAAACCATAAAAATGAGTATGGAAATTACAAAAGAGAACCAGTCTGAAATGAAGAACACATTATCTGAGATGAGAAGAATATTAAATGAAATAAACAGAGTGAATAAAGAAGAGGATCAAATGATCTATATAGAGGATGGGAAAGCCAAGGACGTTCAATCATA
>NW_006431911.1:131209-136549 GCF_000325575.1 Pteropus alecto | reverse complement strand
TTTTGGGGGGTTGGGAGAATGGGGTGAAGGGTTAAAGAAGTACAAATTAGTAGCCGATGGGTGGTCACGGGGATGGGGAGCATTGCATAGGGAATGCAGTTAACATTAATATGTTGGCTAGGTGGAGGGTCAGGGGAGGGAGGGAGGAATTGGGGGGGATTGTTTTACAAACTATATAGATGTCTAACCAATATACTGCATACTCGAAGCTAATTAAAATAAATGAATTTAAAAAAAGAAAAAGAGAAGAATGAAGAAGACAAGAAAGCCCAGGATCGTGCTTGGAGGCAGGCATTCCAACAACATTCCAAGAAATGTTGTGTGCATGGGATAATCTTTATCAAAATTATAGGATTATTTAGAAGCAGGAAATATCATCATAAGAAAGGAGAAATACTCTTTTTATACATCGCATTGAGCTAAAATGGAAAGCCTTCTTCAACTGCTCTCGTTACATGGTGAAGTAAGCGACATGAGACACGGTAGTAAAATCTGCCTGGGTCTACTACGCAGCTGTGTGATCTTGGGCAAGTTACCTAACCTCTCTGTTTCTCTACCTGTGAAATGGGGATGCAAGTGATAAGAATGATCTCACAGAATTGTTGTGAAGGCCTGCCATGTAGTTAGTGCTATCCACATGTACAATATTATTATTCCTTCTCTTCTCTCAACTGCGACCTTATTCTAGAAGGGTCTGCAGAAACTTGCTCTTACTGGTTCTTGCTTTAGACCCTGCACTTCTCTATCGATTTGGCTCACACTAAAATGAAACTCAGTTCCACTTAACCGTTGCTGCTCTCACCAGAACATTGCCATGCCTCCTCATAGCCACGCAGAGCCTCTGTCCCCTTTAAGAACCTCTGTCCCCTTTAAGAACCTTCGAGCTCCACTGTTATAAAACTTCCTCACGTTCCCATCTACACCCCGGCTGGGAATTCCTGTGCCACTTGTCTTGCTTTGACGCCTCGGCTTGAATTATGCAGGCCACGTCCGGCTCTCTTAAGCTTGCTGAGGGCCCCAGAGTCTTTATCTTTGATCGAATTTCCTAAAGTGACTGATGTGGCCCACATGAAAGGGACATTTCCCTGGGCAGCATCAGATTATATGTAATTACCAAAGAAATTGGTCAATTCCGCCTTTACCTTGCCTCTCAAGAAAATTTACTGTTTCATGACCAGATTTCGTGGAAAGGAGTTAGTTCCATATCCATCTTCATTGGATTCGAGCGAATTTACATTTGTTCCTGTTTTGTTCTGGTTTTCATTTTATTGAGTGTCATTATGGACTCCCTGATATTTACATATTTGGTATATTTTAGGCAATTATCATTCCATGAGGTTTTGATGTCCACACTGTCCTTTGGACAAGTAGTAACCATTGCTTCAAGCTGGTGACTTTATCCTCTGGACATACTCTTCCTTGTCTTTGCTGTGGCTGAGGCCAAATGTCCTGGCTCACGTCCATCGCTGCCCCAGACCTGGGACCTGCCAGATGGCCAAGGATCCTTGGATCCTGTCAGTCAGAGGTAGCATTTCCACGCCAAACTCCTTACTCTGAACACTGGTGATTGAAAGGAAGAAAATGAAGCTTTTGTCTCGATTTCCAGTACAAACTGTATTTGAGGGTAACCAAGTAGCCCCAGAAGATGAAGAAGTGTTCCCCTTTACTGGAGGATTCAGCTAATATTTGTAGACGGGAAGGAATGATAAAACTAGAAAATGAGCATTTGCAAGGGGAGAAAACAAACTGATTTGATAATGGAGGAATCAGACCATGACCACCTTCAGCCGGTGATTGATCTGTGTCATTAATAGCAGGAGACCTTGACATCTTACTATCTCAGATGTGATCAGAGTCATAAAGAAAATTGTCCTGTTTAAAAATAGCTCTTGTTGAGATATAATTCATTACCATTCAATTCGCCCTTTTAAAACGTAAAAAATTCAATGGCTTTTGGTATACTCAGAGTTGTGCCTCCATCTCCACGATCAATTTCAGAATATTTTTATTGCCCTCCAAAGAAACTCTACATTCCTTAGCCATCACCATCCTCCCATCCCCCAGCCCTAGGCAACCCCTAATTTATTTTCTGTCTATAGATTTGCCTATTCCGAATATGGAATCATGCAATATGTAGTCCTTTGTGACTGGCTTCTTTCACTTGGCATACTGTTTTCAAGGTTCATGCATGTCATAGCATGCATCAGAACTTCATTTCTCTTTATGGCTGAATAATATTCCATTGTACGGCTGGACCACATTTTATATATCCATTCATCAGTTGACGGACACCTGGGTTGTTTTCATCTTTTGCCTATTGTGAATAGTACTGCTACGAACATTCATGTCAACTATTTGAGTACCAATTTTCAGTTCTTTTGGCTCTATCCATAGGAGTGGACTTGCTGGGTTATATGCTAATTCTATGTTTAATTGTTTGAGGAACTGCCAGACTGTTTTCCAAAGCAGCTGCACCATTTTAAATTCCCACCAGCAGTGTTTGAAGATTCCAATTTCTCTACATTCTCACCAAAATTTGTCATTATCTGTCTTTTTAATTATAGTCATCCTAGTGGGTGTGAAGTGGTATCCCATTGTGGTTTTCATTTGCCTTTCCCTGTAGCTAACGATGCTGAGCATTTCTTCATATGTTTATTAGCCTTTTGTGTATCTTTTTTTGGAGAAATATCTATTCGGATCTTCTGCCTTTATTTTCCATTTTTTAAGTGGACTTTTTTTTAAGAGCAGTTTTGCATTCTCAGCAAAATTGAGTGGAAAGTACAGAGCATTTTCACATACCCCCTGCCTCCACAAACTCATAGCGTTCCCCACTATCAGCATCCTACGTGAGAGGGGTACATTTGTTATTGCTGATGAAGCAACATTGACACATCATTATCTACCAGGTCCATAGCTTACATTAGGATTTACTCTTGATGTTGTACATTCTATGGGTTTGGAGAAATGTATAATGGCATGTATCCACCATTACAGTATCATACAGAACACCATCATTGCCCTAAAAATCCTCTGTGCTCCACCTGTTCATCCCCACCTCTCCACAACCCCTGACAACCATTCATCTTTTTACTGTCTCTGTAGTTTTGCCTTTTCCAGAATATCATATGGTTGGAATCATACACTAAGCAGCCTTTTCAGATCGGCTTCTTTCACTTAGTCATATGCATTTGAGGTTCCTGTGTGTCTTTTCATGGCTCCATAGTTCATTTCTTTTTAGCACTGAATAATATTTCACTGTCTGGATGTACCAGTTTATTTATCCACTCACCTACTGAAGGGCATCTTGGTTGCTTCCAAGTCTTGGTAATTATGAATAAAGCTACTATCAACATCCATGTGTAGCTTTTTTTTTGCCTATTTTAAAATTGTCTTTTTTATTGAGTCGTGGTTGCTTTTATGTTTTCTAGATACAAATCCATCATCAGGTAGATGAATTGCAAACAATTTCTCCCGCACTTTGTGTCGTCTTTTTACTTTTTCGATGGTACCTTTTGAAGCACAAAAGTTTTTAATTTCGATGTCTTGTTTATTCTATTTTTGTTGTTGCCGTTGCTTGTGCTTTTGGTGTTATATTAAAGAAATCATTGTTTAATCCGAGGTCATGAAAATTTATATCTATGTTTGCTTCTGAGAGTTTTATAGTTTTAGCCCTTACATTTAGGTCTTTGATCTATTTTGAATTTTTGTATCTGGTGTGATATCCTTATCCTTTTATAGATGCAGACTAAAGAATTTAGATATAGATATCTGATGACTGTAATTTAAATACTTGAGAAAAAATAGATGAAGCAAATATGGCCAAATTTTGACAGCTGCTAAATCTAAAGAGATGGATTTATGGGTGTTCATTACACTCTTTTTTTGTTTAAAGTTCTTTAATAGCACGTAAAAGACATAGAAATAAAAATCAGAAAAAATATTTGATTTGAGTGAGAATGTCACTAATAGAAGAATAAAATTTATTTTAACTTGCATTTTAAAGTAAATTATAAACTGTAGCATTTTATAATTAGTTGTAAATTATTTGTCATGCTTATAATAAAAACACACAATAGAATGAATGCATCAGGGTGTCTCGGCACTGCTCTTAGGAACCAATGTTCTAGAACTTCTTGCTCTAATATGGCAACTACTAGCCACTAGTCCCAATTGAAATATGCTGCAGATGTAACATAAGTTGGTAAATTTTCACTCGGGACCGCATGATAAATAATTAAGGCTTTGTGGGCCAAGAGGCAAAACGAAGAGCAAATTATGTAGGTACTAATATGACGGGAGGAAAATTTTCAATGTTTTCATCGACCAAATCCAAAATATAATAATTGAGTACAGTTTTTTGTAGTACACATCTACTAACGAGTGGAAAGTTCTTTTTTGAGCGGGGATAGTTCTCATAATTGGAGTTCAAAGGTAGTGTAGCTGTTATCACGTACATCGCAAATGTACGAGTGTGAAAACAACGCTTAGCAATGGTACAAAGAGGCAGCGCTGTGGATCTGGCCCCCGGGCCACAGTTTGCAGACCCTTGTAGTTGGACTCCAGTCATCTGCAATAAATTTGGGGCTATTCTGGGTTGGGGGATCACTCCTCGTTGCGAGGCACCTCCATCGCCTGTCCCTGCACCCTCCTTGGGTGTCCAGTTAATCTGGTTCATTGGCCTTCCCGCTCCAGGCAGAACCAAAAAGGTCAGTATTAGCGCCTGGGGCTCTCCCACCGAGCGAGGGCACGTCACTGCTTCAGGACCACCCAGGGTCCCCAAACCTACCGCCCTGGGTGTGTGGTCAGCCCCTGCCTCCCAGTCCCCTCCCTCTCTCCCTCCACTCCTGCTCCTCAACCCTCTCTCGTTCTTCCAGTTCACCTCCGTCCTCTCCAACTTCCCTTCTCCTCCCCTTCCCGCGCTGCTCCTCCCCGCCCCCCGCCCCGTTCCACCACTGGGTCCAGCCGCGGCGCTTCCTCGCTCCTCCCCCTGCTCCGCCCCTCCAGCTCCGCCTCCCGCAGCTCCGCCTCCCGCGGCTACTCCTGGCTCCGCTCCACCCTCCGCCCGGCAGCCGCGTTTTCCCGCTCCAGCTGCCGCCTCCGCTGCCACTGCCGACTCCGTCTCCGCCGCGCACCCCTTGGAGCTCCAGGATGCCCAACATTGTGCTCTTCAGCGGCAGCTCGCACCACGACCTGTCCCAGCGCGTGGCCGACCGGCTGGGCCTGGAGCTGGGCAAGGTGATCACCAAGAAGTTCAGCAACCAGGAGACCAGGTGGGGGCCGCGCAGTGCGGGGGAGGGCGCGGGGCGCGCGACTGCAGTGTAGGGCTGGGCGGGTGCTCCA
>NW_006431911.1:129019-131095 GCF_000325575.1 Pteropus alecto | reverse complement strand
GTGCAGGGCACGCGGGGAGGGCCGCCCTGGGTGTCTTCGCCCCGGTTTCGCGTGTCTGCCAGGCTGATCTCAAACCCCGCGTGCTCTGTAGGGTTCCGCCCACGCCCCCGGCTGCGCACTGGATTCACCTGCGGCGGTTGAAAATGGTGCTTCCCCGCCCTGCCCCGCGCGGTGTCCGAGCTCACGGGCTGGGGGAGGTGCGTGGTAAAAGCTCCCAGATGACCAGATGACTCTTCTGAGCAGCCAGGATGCAAACAAACCCCTGGGTTAACCAGAAGGTGTGGCTGTGCAAAGGGTTTAAAGAGCGTGGGAACTGCGCGGCGCACGTGCTGGATTCAGCTGCACTTTCTCTAATTCTTTTGCCTCAAAGATGACGAACTTCCAGCTCCTTCGTAGTTCTGGGACTCTACGGTGTCCAGCAGCCAGGCCATGGCTGGAGTGTAAGTGCCACCGTGTCTCAGTGAGCTAGAGGCTCCTTTTTCTACCTGCCCGAATCCTCACAGCTCTTTGACTAATTTCAAGTTGATGTCATTTCTCCCCTTCCTTAAATGTCTAGCACCGTACAGGGTTACTGGTCATTTTTATATTTTTCCCCAAGATCTACTTAAGCATTTCAACAAGTGATGCATTATTTTGGTGCCAGCTGCAAAAAAATAAAAAATTCCATCCATGCTCCCCACCATTTCAGATTTAACTTGAAATGGATCATAGACCTAAATGTAAAACCTAGAACTAAAACTTTCTAGGTGAAAACACGGGAGAAAATCTTGATGACCTTGGGTCAGGCAAAAATTTACTAGATACTGAGGTGTTACACCTGTGGGGAAGGTCGTGGTGGTTGTCAGCTTTTTAGGAGGTGGGAGTACCTTCTTCCAGGTGGGAAATTACAACTACATGGCCTTGGTGATAATGTAAGTGGAGAAACATTTGTGACTGAGTACCAGGTGGTATTAATGCCGGGACTCCTTCGGGTAAAGAATTCTTTGCAGAGTTGAATACAGACGTCCACGGGGATGTCACGGGCTCTGGAGAAAGATAGTACAGCTGAGGTTTGAATGTTGCTATATTTTGCCAGTCCCGTTGAAGTTTCAGTAGCTTTAAGAACAGAAGAATGTGATAATGGGTTTTGTTCAGGAGCTGGTGTCATATAAATAAAGGAGACATTTCCAGAGGAAGTGGACTTTGAAAGCAAATGTGGTGTCCTTTCCATGTTATCTGGGTGCAGCCCGATCCTTTGCTGTGGGGGCGACCTGGTTAGTGTAGATCAGAAGCCCCCCAAAAAATCAGTGTTGGATTTCTGCTGAAAGTACTGTACTTTGGGGGTGAAACTCAGACTTTGAAGTATTAAAGCACACTCAATTTTATCTGATTTGAGTGTTTTATAACTACCACTCGATAATTAGAAATCTTGAGGTCTCAAAAATCACTCTACGTGAAGTCTCGGAGTTGTTTGTACAGTTACTTTTTTTGCCTTTACTATCTAGACTCTAAAAGATTAACTTCTCGACTTTTCTCTTTCCCATGAACCACGTAGATCCAGAGGGTGATTTTTACCAACAGTCCGCTCTGTACCAGGTACTGTGCTAGTGGTCCACTTTTTACCGTGTGTGCCTGGGGACCAGAACCAGAACGGCAAAAGGGAGAGAGAAGTGATTCAAATCGTGTAAGAGGCCCCTTCCTGAATCTCTTACCGAGCCAGGACCAGAAATCTGATTTGCTGTCTCTTGGTCATCACTCCTTCCATTCCGCTTTCTTCAAACACTTCTTAATCGGACACAGCCTCCTGATTTTACCTTCTCAACTCTAAATCATTTCAGATATGAGGGACGTGTCTGCCCCGGCTTTACTGTAGTCCACTGAGATGCCACGATGACGTCCTATGACGCCACTGATGATGGTATCTGAATGTCTCGTAATATTTTACCCTGGTTTGTTAACCTGCCCCCAGAGTCATTACTCTGCTATAAGACGCAAAGTTCTGGTTATCTCTTGTTGTGTAACAGATCACCCCCAGATACTTCATGGCTTAAAACAGTTATTGTTTTGACTCTCATCTGCAATTTGGGGGATTCAGCA
>NW_006431911.1:120158-129004 GCF_000325575.1 Pteropus alecto | reverse complement strand
TCTGCCCCCTGTGGTGGCACCTGGGGGAATTAACTGGGGCTGGAGGATCCACTCTTAAGATGGCTTACTCACGGGGCTGGCGAGTTGCTATCAGCTTTGGCCTGGGAGCTCAGTTAGCTCAGTAGCTCTCCATGGGGCTGCTTGAGCTTCCTCCTCACAGCATGGGAGCTGGGTGCCAAGCTCCAACAGTCCAAAGGACAGGAATTGGGAGCTACCAGTTTATTAAGGCTTGGGCCCCGAAGTTGGCACATCATCACTTCTGTCACGTTCTATTGTCAAGCACGGAGTCCTCCCAGGTCCAAAAGAGAATCTTCTTGATGGGAAAAGTGTTAGAGTCTGTGGCCATCTTTAAGTTACCACGTCCATTCATCATTGACTCAGATAAACACATCAGCCTTATTTCGAGATCAGTAAAGATCCTTTATCTGAACAGCAAATGGATGCTGTCTCTGGCCCCAGTTTTCAAAAGTCCTAGAATAAAGATCACTCATGATCGTCTTTATGAGTAAAAGCAGGAATAGCTTTGGGGGGAAAGTCGCCATGGTAATGGTATTTTCTGTCCTGCCCTGGACTGCTAGTCATATGGGGATTGAGGTTCCTAAGGAAAAATAGGCTGCAAAGAGGCTGAAATTTTGGTATAAAAAGCCATCACACTAGAAGTTGCCAGATAGTGAATGTTTTAGGTTTTGCAGGCCCCCATCTCTGAAGTCCATCATGGGTCAATGCGTTTCTTTGTGGAGGCTCTGGGGGAAAAATCTTGTCCTTTCCCACCTTTTAGCGGGCACCCACATGCCTTGGCTCTCAGCCCCTCCTTCCATTTTCAAAGCCAGCAACATAGCATCTCTCTGGCCTCTTCTGTCTCCTTCCATTTTTAAGGAGCCTCGTGATTATATTGGTCAACTAGAACAATCCAGGATAATCGCCTTTAAGGTCAGCTGATAAATAACTTAATTCCATCTGCCACCTTGCTTCCTCTTTGCCACGTAAACTAACATTCAAAGGTTCGAGACATTAGGGCATAGACGTCTTCGGGAGGCCATTCTGCCTACCACATCATTCTCAGCTCATGGGCTTAGATTGTCAACCCTCGAGCTATTTAGTACTGTGATTTCCAAATTGACTTCATCCCGCAGTTGATGTAATGTTCACAAAGAAATTACATTTTAGCTCCTTCGTACTCGAGATAGGAAGGAATACGTAGAATTCTGTGTGTCCCTCTCACCCCCAGTTTGGCATTGTACTGTTTTCATCCACAGCTGAGCACATGCAAGAATATGACCCACTATTACCAAAACTCGTTTTCAGATCGTATCAACTTGAGACACTTTATTTTGTCTTCTAATTATTCTACTTGGATAGAAGTTTCTGTTGACTCAGATAAGCTACTATATGGTATCCCAAATGTCACTTGTTTAAATTTTCTTTAGAAATAATATGTTCTTTTAATAAAACAATGCCATTGGGTATAATTGGCTTCTGATAGCAGAAGAAAGGATTGAGGTAATTATGTGCCTCATTTGTAATTTTAAAAATAAGATTCAATGGCTTTCTTTTTTGGATGTGCCTTTCATTTGCAGTCGGTTCTGTAAGGTCATAGACGCATTCCTAAAAGTCACCACGCTATGCAAAATCATACGGCAGGGCTTATGGGAAAAATGCAGTTAGGGGCACGGCACTCAAAATCTCCCTCGGTGACATATTCGAAAAAAGATGGAAATGTGATAAAAATGGTAAAACACTTGTGCACGTATTACATGTTTAGAAAAAGACGTAAATGCTACGATAAATATGGTGCTTCCCACCGAGAAAGACCTGCAGCTTTCTCGTCGACGCGGGTCTCAGAAGGGTTGCAGCTCTTGCATTCTCGTGAGGAGGTAGAAGGAGGGCCATCTGAAACGGTGCCGAAAGTTGTGACACAAGCCGTGGATGGGTGCGGTTGTCCTTGTGACGGTGTATGCGTTTGCGGTATTTTTTCGGGGCTCCCTTTAGCTGGGTGCAGTGCAGTCCTCTGTATTCTCATGTCAGGAGGAGAGTTCATGGGAAAGCAGGTGCAAAATTCCTGTTAGGCTCAAATCATTTCTAACGATCATTGGAGCAAATTTCCCTTTTCCAAACAAGCATTATAGCAGAGCTGATGGTGGGTGTCCTTGGTTCTCGGGCGGTGCTCTGTGGAGGACCTGCCTGGGCACAGGGCACTGTTTTGCTTTCCTTGCCCTGGAAGACACCTGCCAGCGATGGGCAGGCTCACTCACAGGTTCAACACTCAAAATTCTATACCCCAAATGTAGAAATTTTTCAATGTGCAGTTAGCAGAGACTTCTGAAGCTCTTGTTTACTCTTTTTTTTTAAGCTACTGGAGGATGACAGTCAGCAAAACATGAAAGTACACCAAGAAAGGGTACAGAAAGTGGGAAATGGAGTGTGGGAGAGGGGTGATGGAAACCCCCGGGGCCAGCTGGGCAGGGCAGAAAGGGCCTCGGTCAGACCCGTGCAGGAGGATGGAGTGGAGTCTGCACTTCAGGTCCCTGACCTCGTGGGATTGAGATCGTTAGCTCAGCGTTTAGGCCGGAATTTGTATTCAGTACTGAAAAACTGAACACATCAAAAGGTAGGATAACTTTCTCCAGGAAAACACCTTCCACCCCCCCACCCCCCCAAAAAGTTCTGCTTAAAGGGAAATACTATAAACTTGGCTTTAAGTTCACTGTGGGCTCAGCCCTGAACAGCATTTACATAGTTAAAATGCAGCTCATTTGGTTGAGTCATGATCTGTATTGGGACGATGGCCGATGGCCGGATGAGGTGGGGAGGCTGCAGGCGGTGTAGGTGAATGGGACGGGAAGGAAATAGTTAAATCCTCGTCTTCATAGTGAGGAGTCAACACATGATGCCTGGAAATGAGAAATCAAGATGAAGCAAATACAAACACATTAGCTAGAGACTCGAAGATCTATATCAAAAAACTATCAAGAATCGAAATTGGTTGCCTCTGGGCCGTCTGTCATAAGCCTTACAGAATGATTTGAATTTTTCGATTACCGTGTACATGTAACTTGAATCAAAATGAAAAACCAAACATATTTAGCAGAAAAGAGTTAACATAGCAAGACTGAGACAAATTTCTAAAGAACGTACAAGATCGCGTCACATGTGAAAAAGTCCTGGTTGCAAGGTGGCCCTCGGCTGGCCTCTGGGAACTTAGCTTTTGCAAGGGTCCCTCCGTTCTCTGATAGAAATGGCTCACGGCTAAACTGTACGAACAGTGCAGTTAATGCTGAATACCTGGGCGTCTGGAATTTTGGTACGTGCCAGGCAGAGGGTGCCTACGCCACCAACCCCCCAATAAATCCCCCTGGGCATTGAGTCTCTAATGCGCTTCCTTGGTAGACAGCAAGCACTTCACGTGTGTTGTCACAGCTCGTCACGGGGGGGAATTAAGCTCAACCTATGACTCGACTGGGGTCGACTTGCGGACGCTCGTGTCTGTTTCCCTGGATTTCACCCTGTGTGGCTTTTCCCTTCGCTCTGTATTCTTTCACCATAATAAGTCATAGTCATGAGCACAACCGTGTGCCGAGTCCTGGCAAATCATCCACCCTGGGGGTGCTCTTGGGGACCCCCATGACACAAATATGCTTTCCCATGAGTGGATGACGTTTCTCTTTTTCTAGCGTTGAGATCGGCGAAAGCGTGAGAGGGGAAGATGTCTATATCATCCAGAGCGGCTGTGGCGAGATCAATGACAACCTGATGGAGCTTCTCATTATGATCAACGCCTGCAAGATCGCGTCGTCGTCCAGGGTGACCGCAGTGATCCCGTGTTTTCCATACGCCCGACAAGACAAAAAAGACAAGGTACGAGAGCTGTGTCCTCTTGAAGGAACCTCCTGTGGGTTAACGTCTACATTTCTTTTCCCCTCACATTTTACCTCAATATCTGGAAAATGTTTGCCTTCTATTTTAGTGATGGAGGAACTATGTTTTCTCACCTTGGCTTTTTCAAAGGTTTGTCTTTGAAGCAGCCATCGTGTTCATACTTACGGATACAGAAACATTCAGCATACTTTTGCAGGTATTGAAATACCACAGTAGCCCTTGTGAAATTGTCGTGTGTCTGTGGTGGTGGACAGGACTAAATAGCCACCCGCACACCCAGCCGCTCAGCACCCAGAACTGGGGGAGTTGGAATCGGATCGCTGGGCTATCTCAATGCCAGTATCCCGGCTGTGAGATAGTGCCAGTTTGGCAAAACGTTACCATGAGCGGAAACTTGGTAAAGGACACAAGGGATCTCGGCATCTGCAGTTGTCTCAAAATGAAAAGTTCAATTTTCCAAACAGACCATTATCTCTTTTTAACCTTTCAGGGAGAATGAAGCTAATATTGTGGAATTATTCTTTTTAGCAACACTAGCGCTAGAGAAGCTCTGTGAGTTTTTAGAAGAAATTGAGGAAGATGTGGTCTTTGCCTTCAGGAAAAACCAGGGAAGTTGGAGTTTGAGGGGCGCTTTAACGGGGATCGTGTTCGTTTGGTAGGGCCGCCCTAACGTGGGGCTGGTCTGACGGGAGCTTTACCCCTTTTCCCATTGACAGACGTGTAGACAGGTTCGTTTGCCATTTGGGGCCATTCGTGTCCTCCGTGCTGTGTGTCTCTTGGGAACAACGTGGTAGCTGCTTTTCTTTTTTAACTCGGTCAGAAGATTCCACGACTTTCTGAATTTAGCTGCAGCTGAAAGAAATAAGATTTTCAGCAGCAGCAGCACAGAAGCAAGGATGTGGTAACAGTTGAGGCTGCACACACAGCAGCCGAGGGAATCCTGAGTTCACGAGTTGAGTGGCTTATCAGAGAAACCGGTAGGAAAGACGGAATAGTGGGAGGCTGTGTCAGTTGCCTATGGCTGCCATACTAAATGGCCACAGACTGGGTGGCTTAAAACAAGAGAGAGATTCTCTGCCACTTCCAAGGCCAGAAGTGGGAACTCAAGGTGCGGTAGGCCACGCTGGTCCAGAGGCTCTAGGGGAGGGTCCTTCCTGGCCTGTCCCAGCTTCTGGTAGCTGCTGTGTCCCTTGGCTTGAGGCCACATCCCTCCAACCTCTGCTTTTATCTTCACTTGGCTTTCTCCTCTCTGTCAAATCTCCCTCTGTGAGGGAGCAGGTGGCAGCGTCTCCCTATCAGAATCCTTAGTCACATCTGCAAAGACTCTCTTTCCAAATAAGGTAACAGTTACCCAGATTCTAAGGATTTAGACCTGATGCCTTTGGGGGCCGCCATTCAGCCCACTCTGGGGGACCTTAAGTGGATATTTGAAGGACGGTTCAAGCTTTGAGATAGTGTCATTATTATATATCATTTATCATCCAAGCCAGGACGCTTGAGTTTGGAAGGGGCTCTATGAATAATTATAGTAGGAAACAAGTGTCCACCCCGGCCGTCTCGGGAGAATCTGACACATGGTCCCCTTTTATAGACCTCTAGCTTTGGGACTCACCTTGGACGTGGCCAGACACGTAGGTTATTCTGGCACCGTTTCTGACACGTCTCTGTAATCACCGTGGCTTGTATTATAATAAGGAGAGAAGTGGTTTCATTCTTTCACCAAACTGGTCGAAAGAGAAGTGTAAAACTTGGCCTATCGTCTCAGGTATGCCTTTGGATTTTTCAAATGGCCAGTCATAGCTGTTGGTAATTTTTCTAACTATCCATTTCTTTCCTTAGATCTAATGGAATGGCTTTGTATTGGGAAACTGTCGAAGTGAGGGTAACGAGATTTAGTACAAACATAAGCGATGACCTGAGCCTGTGAGCAGACTTCGTTTACCCGGGAGGGTGAGCGATGAGGGGACCCAGAGTGATGGGGGAGGACTCTCCCATCTTTAGCGTCACTTAGGTAGGCCAAAGGCCATGTAGTGTTTGAATGCGATGGGAAGTCATGGGCCACTCTCACTCTCTGGGCTCAGAATATTCTCCTCCTCGGACACAGGAGAAGCCCTGGGCAGCCCTCCCAGACTTTCTCTTGTCTTTTCCCTCCCATAGGATGTTATTGTCTGTAACTTCTAAGACGAGGAAGTTCCAGGTAACTGATCTACTTAGAGTTACCTGCAAAGCCCAGAAAAAGCTGGAGGCTTTAACCATATTCAAAGCTTGGGTCATTCTTTTTTAATCTCACTACTTTTTAAGCAAGCCCTGAACATCTTTACAGTTTTATTTTTGGTTTTATTTATAAATGCAAGAATTCAGAGACAAGTTCTGCCAGTGAAGGAATGGTTTCATAAATTTGACACATCAGCGCAGTGTAATACTACCATGGAAGATGAAGATGACATAGTACCGATTCTAAAAGGCATGGTCCAGCCTGCTCGGAGCTTTGGGGTTCCACCTTTGGAATCAGGTGGACTCATTTGAATTTCAGTGCCATGATTTACTCAATTTATCCTTTTTAAAAGTAACAAACTCTTTGCATCTTTAGGATCCTCATTCGTCAATTAAGAATAATATTTGCTGCTATTTAGAAACTGCTTAGCAGACTTTTTCCAAAACAAGCCAGGTGTCAAATTTTTTAGGCTTTGCAGACCACTGGGTAGAGACAGATGGCTCAACTCCGCCATTTTGGCATGAAAGCATCCATATATCATATGTAAATGAAAGGGTGTCGCTGTGTTCCAGTAAAACTTAATTTATGAGCAATGAAATATGAATCTCCTATACTTTTCAAACGTCACAATATATTGTTCTTCTTTTGTTTTTCAACCACTTAAAAATGTAAAAACTATTCTTAGCTCACAGGTTGTATGAAAACAGACTACAGGCTGGGCTTGGCCCAGGGGCCCCAGTTTGCTGACGCCTGCTGTAGTGGACACTCAATAATTGCTAGTTTCCTTTCCCAGTAAAAACAATATGACGTGGGCAAGGCTGGAAATAATTACTTCGGAGGCAATAAAGGACTTCTAGCTTTTCTCAAAACTATTTTCATGGTTGTGTTCTCTTTTCAATGATAAAATTGTTTCCTTTTATTAACTGAAAAATTGAGGACAGTTGCCCTGACACAAATTTCTGCAATCTTGAACTTTTTCAAAGTTATCAAATTGAAGCTTTTAGCAGGGTGGCATCTGATACATTGAATAAGATCTGAAGTAGCTGGAGAGTCTTTGTCATGACTGAGCTGGCTCACAAAACTCAGGACCTTATCCATTTTTCATTAGGGAAGTCAAACATTTCGTTTTCGATTACTGTATCTTGAACTCTCCCTTTGTTGAAATGGCATACTAATTTTCCTCTTTATTGGCTGTAAAGTCAGTTAACTCGTAAATCATTTTTTCCTGCAAGATTCAGTTGAGCATTGAGCTAAATTATGAAACACAGCGCAGAAACCAAATTTGTAAACAAGGTTTGAAGAAAGTATGAATTTAGAAGTTAAACTCCTGTGATTTGCATCTCAGAAGTGCGAAATGCTCGATGCCACAGAGAGATGAATGGAGGAATCTTTGCTGGTTTTAAAATTAGAGGAAGAGCCCCAAATTGACTAGCGTTATGAGTCAGATTCTATTACAAAGATGTCCCAGTGGTCAGTTTGTTCTTTTAATTATCCCGGAATTTTGTTAAACTAAATAATTCTCACAGTCAGTGAGGCTAATGATGAAGCCTTGGAAATTTGGTGGTATGGAGATTCTATTATGAAAAATACTTATCAAAGAACTATTGTATGCAAGGTACAGGGCCGTATGCTGTAGATGATGCGAAAAATCTCCAAAACCCATTCTTTGTGTTTGAGGGCCGCATCGTTCAGTTGTGAACCTCCGTACATCTGATATTTTCTCACGTCAGTCTTTCAGCAGGTGGTCCCAAATGGTGGGGGCCAAATGCTCAGCCAGTGCTGTGTCCCTTTAGAAGGGACAGATCATTTTTTTCTGAAGTTCTCAGTGCCATAAAGTCGGGAGATTTGCACCAGATCTGGAGGTTCGAACGCATTGGCTCAGCAGAGACAGTGTGGGATGGAGGCGAGGCAGGTGTGTGGGTGTAGACAGCACCCGAAGCGCCCTCCAGAAGAGGGAGAGCAGGGTGGAGACAGACTGCAGGGAGGACCAGCTCTCAGTAGCTTGGAGCCAGTCTGGCGGCCCGGTGGGGGGAGCTTTTTATCCCAAAGGCAACGTGGACCAGAACAAGGGAGTAAACAAAACATGGGCGATGACATGTAGTTAGTTGAGAAGGCTGAAAAATTCAAAAAAAATGAGAACAATATTTCTCTATAATTTCAGTATAGTAACATCTGCTCTTACCATTTTGAGGTGTTTCCTCTCATTCTTTGTTGAAAAAATGTGTATACTTGTACATTTAAATATTTATATTATTTTAAAGTAGTATGTTTTTTAAAACGGTGTATTAGAGAAAATACAATCTGTTAACACGGCGATGTAATTCCTTTCTGTGTGTGTTTACACGAATACTGGGTATGTGTATTTAATAGGAATCATTGATTTTTTTATACTCTTTTGAATGAAATCTCTTTTCAGCTTTATTGAGATACAAATGATATAAAACGTGTAAATTTGCATGAAATCTTTTAAGCTTAATATTTTTTGTGGCTGGTATATAGGATGACTGTTTTGGACAGAGTTATCATCCATCATTTATGATGTGTAAGCTCTATGGAGAAGTTTTGTCACTTTAAGGGGGATACACGGTAAATCGCGATGCATCTGTTTCTCTTAATATCAAATTATGCATCACCTTAAGGTGTACTTTTTTTCGATCCGGTTTTTGTTTAGTTTGTAACAGCGTGAGCTTCCAGCTTCGGTACATTCTTCTTTAAGAGCAGGCCTTGCCCTTCAGGGCCGAGCAGGATGTGTCCT